>NC_090729.1:146343383-146370883 GCF_036898095.1 Palaemon carinicauda
TTTTAATATACGTCAGTTCCTTATGGATGTTGAGGTAATTAGAGCAAAGGTTATACGCTCTATAAGTGAGAGTACAGATAAGATTTCTCTTATATTGTATAGGGATAAAAGAGGAGAATTTAGTGCATAAGCCTGTGAACGTTGGTTTCCTGTAGACAGATGTGTTAAACCCATTACCAAATTTATGAATGTTGATGTCAAGGAAAGATATGTTACCATCCATTTCCACTTCACCAGTAAAATTTATATTTTGGTGTTTGGAATTCAAATAGTTTAAAAACAATTGGACATGACTTGGGCTACGAAATAACAAAAATGTGTCGTCGACATACCGTCGACGACCTAGATCCTGAGCAGTATCTCTATACTGCTCAGGATCTAGGCCAGGAATTATGTACGGACTGCCAAAGGTTCATAAAAATAATTGTCCTTTAAGACCTATTTTGTCTGCTTGTGGGACGCACAATTATAATATAGCTAAAATTTTGGTTCTGGTAATAGCCCCAATAACAGTGAATGAATATACAGTGAAGGATTCTTTTTCATTTGCTAAAGAAATTTCAAACTTAAACTTGGGAAAATGTACAATGGCAAGCTTTGACGTGGAGTCTCTTTTCACTAATATTCCTTTGACTGAGACAATAGATATCTGCGTGGAAGGGTTGTTTGGAGACGAAGAACAAGTGAATGGCTTTACAAGAAAGGAGATGAAGGAACTGCTGGGATTGTCTGCTAAGGATTGTTTGTTTTTATTTGATAAAAAGTTTTATGTACAGGTTGATGGTTGTGCTATGGGTAGCCCTATGGGACCTAGTCTCGCAAATGCCTTTCTTGCCTATTATGAAAACATCTGGTTAAATGAATGCCCTACTGATTTTAAACCTCTTTTTTATAGACGGTATGTCGACGACACATTTTTGTTATTTCGTAGCCCAAGTCATGTCCAATTGTTTTTAAACTATTTGAATTCCAAACACCAAAATATAAATTTTACTTGTGAAGTGGAAATGGATGGTAACATATCTTTCCTTGACATCAACATTCATAAATTTGGTAATGGGTTTAACACATCTGTCTACAGGAAACCAACGTTCACAGGCTTATGCTCTAAATTCTTCTCTTTTATCCCTATACAATATAAGAGAAATCTTATCTGTACTCTCACTTATAGAGCGTATAACCTTTGCTCTAATTACCTCAACATCCATAAGGAACTGACGTATATTAAAAAACTACTTTATAACAATGGATTCCCGTATAATTTTACTGATACTTATATAGGGAAAACACTAAGCAAACTCACGCTACCACCTTGTGAAAGGAAACTAATTGCTCCTCGGAAAAATATCTTCTTTTCTATTCCATATCTGGGGTCCCACAGTTTTAAAATACGAAATCATTGCAGTAGAATTGTGCGTGAATTTTATCCTCAGGTATCATTGAAGATCGTGTTTTCCCCCTCAAATGCTATTAGAAAATTTTTCAAATTTAAAGACCGGGTCTCAGATAATCTTTGTTCGGGTGTCATATATAAATATAAGTGTGATCGCTGTAATGCATCGTATATTGGAAAAAGTGAAAGACATTACCGTGCAAGATTATCTGAGCACTTCGGTCGCTCACCTAGAACGGGTAATTATATGGCAAAACCACCCCATTCAGCCATCAGAGGCCATTCCGTAAGTGAGGACCACCCTATGACCAAGGGGAATTTTTCCATCTTAGCCACTTCCCAGAGTAACCTCGACTTAATAATAATGGAGGCAATATTCCAGCACAAACTAAAACCAAACCTGGGCCGGGCAACGTACGAATTAAATTGTGTTTAATTTTATTTCATGTGAGTTTATAGCGCTGGCGCTTTGATCTTTTATTTTGTATTTAGATTGATTTTATAGTTTTATGTTAATTTCTTATTTTTATTTCATAAATTTTTGTATGTTCATTTTAAATTTTCTGTTTTAAATATTCATCATACTATGTTTTAACTTATACATTGTATCCTATTTTAGGCTCTGATGATGGAAATAGATTTTCCGAAAGCTAAGCAATAAAGATGTATATCATAACCCTGGTACTTTTATTCATATTGAAACTCCGCTTTCCACGGAATAAATCAATAGCTGATATATATATATATATATATATATATATATATATATATATATATATATATATCTATATATATATATATATATATGTGTGTGTGTGCGTGTATATATATATATATATATATATATATATATATATATATATATATACTGTATATATATATATATATATATATATATATGTATATATATATATATATACATATATATATATATATATACATACATATATATTATACACATATATATATATATATATTATACACACACAGCATATACATCTAGTTTCTGTAAGTAATTAGCACAATACAATAGTATGTAGTTTCAGCATGATCGTTGATATTTTCATTCCTATTCTCTACTTGTTCTTCTGAAGATATGCCCTTGAATTTGAGTGGACATCAGTATTTTTTTTTTCGCATCAAAATGAATGACGATGACTAAGAAATTAAAGTCTTCCATTTTTATATCCTCTAATCATAAGTTTTCAAATATCATCACCCCTTCTTATTTTTCTTTGCATATTCCCCATTAATCCAGTTATCTCCTTTTCTTTTCGAGCATGTTTTACATCAATGTTTTTTTCTTACTCGTTTTTTTTTTCAGGTTTCTTCGCTCAGGTAAAAGATCACTTGCATTGATAAAAGAAAAAGAAAGAGAACAAATACTAGGTTGACCTCGGACCCTTGTTAAAGATTGAACAGGAAAAGAAGGAGCAAAGGGGATAAAAATAATTTTAAAACCAGCCTGGTTATAAGAGTCCATGGGATGCCAGGTTAGACTCCCTCGGTAAATTGAAATAAATGGGGAAAGAAAAATAGGTTTTTTGTTCGTGTAATACGATAGAAATTTCGGGGGAAGTTCTCATCATTTTACTTTTCATGGAAGAGGCTTAGTAAATTCGCTTGGCTGTCGTTAACAACTTTAAAATTAAGCGCTTTTAGTTATCAACCTTCTTTCGTTTGTGATGACTGTTTATTCTTCTAATATTAAGTTGCAATTTTTTCGCAAAACAGAATTCGCTTGAAGTTGAGAGAATAATTATCGGGTTTATGTTTTTAGGAAATGTATTTTCGTATATACAGTATTTTTCACTTTGATGAATTTAATCGTTTAAAATCAATAGTTTATATTATATTCTTCTTGATGTTTAATTTTGGTTTTTAGGCCTATATGAATATATAGTACAATAGGAAAAAAAAATTTCAGATGCTACGGTAGGAAATCATTGTAGCATAATTTTACTACTTTTTATTATACTGTAGTTATTCCTTTTTTGACTAATGGGGTTTCTTCGTATTTATGAACTATTTTGGCCTTAAGTGCACTTCACTAAATGGATTTAGTAAATGTTGCTGCCAGATTGCCTTTTTTTTTTTATTTCATATGCAAAACATATTCCGTTGTTAAGACTCGAAAATTAACTTGGAAATCTGGTAAATGCTTGAAATGTTTAATCCCCTTCAATAAATTTCTGTGATTAATATAATCTCAGCACCCATTACACTGCACCTTCTTTCAATTCTGTCATAAGCTTTTTGTAAGTATACGGATACCATAAATAGCTTTGTCCCTGTACTTTAAAACTCCTTACAACATTGTTTCATAATAAACTCTTTTGCAAAATATTCACAGTTGGTTCTTTCATATCTTTAATCTTTAATACTTTTTCAATCAGGATCGTATACGGATACCATAAATAGCTTTGTCCCTGTACTTTAAAACTCCTTACAACATTGTTTCATAATAAACTCTTTTGCAAAATATTCACAGTTAGTTCTTTCATATCTTTAATCTTTAATACTTTTTCAATCAGGATCGTATGACCATGGAGGTTCCCTAATATAAGGAAAGTCATACAGTTAATTTTCCTTAGAGTATTTTCAATCAGAAATCCAGTAAGATGATAATAATACTTTGCTATAGAAGAGAAGTGTTTTAGAATTAATTACGAATAAATTAATTAATATTTACAATAATTTTTCTCAAAAAGATAACGAAAACCAAACACACTATGTGTAACAATGTTCTTATCATTTCTATATATTTGTAAGTGAACTGTTTGTTTTCATATATAACAAAAAAAGATATTAATAAAAACTATTTTGATAAAACATAAAGATATCTTATAAGATACAGGGATATTAACGAAGATCGTTTGGTTCAGCTATACCCTTACTACTTTGTTAGTGTTAAGGAGGCTTTCACACAAATACACTGTAGCATTTAAGAATTTCCAAGTTATTTAATTCTTCTTAAACACAAACACATGTATATATATATATATATATATATATATATATATATATATATATATATATACATATACACAGTATATATATATATATAGGGTATATAAATATAGCATTATCATCATCTCCTCCTACGCTTATTGACACAAAGGGCCTCAGTTAGATTTCGCAGTTGTCTCTATCTTGAGCTTTTAATTCAATACTTCTCCATTCATCATCTCCTACTTCACACTTCAGTCTTCAAACATATAGGCCTGGGTCTGCCAACATTTCTAGTGCCTTGTGGAGCCCTGCTAAACGTTTGGTGAACCAATCTCTATTGGAGAGTGCAAAGAGCATGTCCAAACCATCTGCATCTACCCCTCATTATGATCTCCTCCACATATGGCACTCGCGTAATCTCTCATATAGTTTCATTTATAATCCTGTCCTGTCATTTAACTCCCAATATCCTTCTGAGATCTTTGTTCTCAAATATACTAAATCTATTGGAGATCTCACTAAACTGATGTATAGTTTTATTTTTATGAAATTTCAGGTGACTTGATTTCCAAATTTTACTTAACCTAGCAATTGTCTGATTGGCTTGTTTTAATCTAAAGACACTATATTGGAGATCATAGTTCCTAAATACTTAAGTGATTCTACCTCATTATTCCTTCCTCCTTCCAATGATATATAATATTCCATTGCATACTCCGTTCTCATCTTCGCTGTCTTTCTTCTATTTATCTTGAGCAAATCGCGTATGATATTTCATGCATTCTGGTAAACAAGAATTGCAAATTATGCAGCGTTCTCCTAATAAAGACAGCATCATCAGCATAATCTAGGTCGGCTAATTTCCTATTACCGATCCTGTCCAATCCCTCTCCACCATATCCGACTGTTCTACAATTTATAAAACCCATGAGGAGGATAAACAACATAGGTGACAACACATTCCCGTGGAGTACTCCGCTGTTCACTGGAAATTCATTTGATAGGAGTCTATTAACATCAAGTTCGCACTTGCTATGCTCATGAAGAGAGTTAATAAGATTCACATATATATGAGGTATTCCATAACACAGGACTCTCCCCAAAACTGGCCGGTGCACACTATCATAGGATTTTCATAGTCCACAAATGCTATCAAAAGCGGATTTCCATATTCTACTGATTGCTAAACAACATCTGTGAAAATGAAAATGTTGTCAGTATAATTTCTACTTTTTCGAAATCCTTCTTCTTTATCTCTCAGCTTTTACACACACACACACACACACACACACACACACATATATATATATATATATATATATATATATATATACATATACAGTACATATACATATACATATACATATGCACGTGTGTGGGGGTTGTTGAGAATCGCGTCATATAAAATGCAGAGCAAATAAAAAATATATATATATATATATATATATATATATATATATATATATATATATACATATATTATTGTTATTATTATTATTACTTGCCAAGGTACAACCCTAGTTGGAAATACAGGATGCTATAAGACCAAGGCTCCAACAGGGGAAAATAGCCCAATGAGGGATGGTAACAAGGAAATAAATGAATTACAATAAAAGCAACGAACAATTAAAACAGAATATTTTACGAAATGTAGCAATATCAAAACAGATCCTACATATATAAACAATAAAAGCTTCAAAAAAAAAAAGAGGAAGAAAATGAGATAGAATAGTGTGCCCGAGTGTACCCTCAAGCAGAAGAACTCTACCTGCAACACAGTGGAAGACCATGGTACAGAGGCTATGGCACTAACCAAGGGTAGAGAGCGATGGTTTGATTTTGAAGTGTATGTCTACTTGAAGAGCTACTTACGATAGATAGCTAAAGAGTCTCTTGTACCCTTACCAAGACGTAAGTAGCCACTGAGCAATTACATTGCAGTAGTTAACCTCTTGAGCGAAGAAGAATTGCTTGGTAATCTCAGTGTTGTCAGATGTATGAGGACAGAGGAGAGTGTGAAAAGAATACGCCAGGCTATTCGGTGTACATATAGGCAAAGGAAAAATGAGCCGTAATCAGAGAGAGGGATTCAAAGTAGTACTGTTTGTCCATTTAAAGAACCCAATAACTCTCTTACGGTAGTATTTCAACATGTGGTTAATGCCCTGGACAACCTACTACATATGACATAAACACACACACACATATACATACATACATATATATATATACACACATATATATATATATATATATATATATATGTATATATATATATATATATATATATATATATATATATATATATATGTGTGTGTGTGTGTGTGTGTGTGTGTGTGTGTAATTGCTAGATGCACGGTGGAATAAAATAGTATAGGAAGTAATGAAAAAGCAATTTTGAAGTAAAGGAACTTGAAGAGAACCCTGGGCTCTTTTAGACTTCCCCCTTAGGTCGTGAAGTCAGGAAGTGCGAGTAACTCTTAGAGCCACGTTTAAAGGATCCCAAGTCTATCACGGGCTTTATAAGCTATTAAAAATGAAGAATTGCTCTCTCTCTCTCTCTCTCTCTCTCTCTCTCTCTCTCTCTCTCTCTCTCTCTCTCTCTCTCTCTCTCTCATGTGTTGAGTTCATCTGTCTCAGTATGGCGAGAAGTAGGAAATTTTTGGACTTATTTGTGGTATTATACTGTTTCCTTATCATTTTGAATTGGGCATCGTGTTTTTTTGAGAATACTAACAATCTACATCAGCTTAGTATTTAGGATTTCATAGCGAAAGAAAATATTTGATTATTGGCATAAAAAGTATGTTTCCGAAAGCAGACATTTTGTACAGTAAATCCTTTCTATTTTTATCGTATGATTAGTATTTTTATTACTGGCGTTCCGGTAACATAAATCTTTGATCAAATACAATTTAATAAGGGCTATTTTTAATGAAATAAATACTTACATAAGTTAAAATGTGACTGCTCTTTCTTGGACAAGGAAAATTTGAAATATATGAATATACTGCACCCTGATATGTTTGCTAGCTTTATATATTGTTGAAATTTTTTTTAAGCTAAAAACATGTTTAGTTATGGCTCTGGTATTTTTTATATGCTCAACTAAATATTATGCTGTAAATTACTTAAGAGGTGCACATTGAAATAGCATCGTTGTTGAAGAGAAAGTAAATGTATCCCTCTATACATTAAACTTATAAATGATTCGTCGAAAATAAAGATAAGAGAGTTTTTGTTTGCAACTCCTAGCAGAGCAGATTTCCACAATGTTCGTTCAATATTTTGTTCTTCACTGGAAAATAAATCTTCCGGCGTCTGTTAACTAATAATGTTCTGTGTCATTGCTTAACTTTATGAATTATTATTTTTAATGTACACTCGATGCCCTATTGCCAGAAGGAGTTTTCTCCTCTTTTTCTAAGGACACCTTTTTATTTATCGTTATAATTGAATTAAATAACCATATCTAAAACAAAAGATGAAAAGGCACTAAAAGAGTAGGAAGACCCAAACTCATGAAGTTTTTTATAGTTTATATATGATAGATCTAATTTAATGTTGTTAATTATCTTAAAATTATTTATTTTCATTATTATTACTTCTCTTGCGGTTTATTTGTTTCCTTGTTTCCAATCCTCACGGCTATTTTTCCGTGTTAGAGCCTTTAGGCTTATAACATCATGCTTTTCCAACTAGGTTTGTAGCTAAGTTAGTAGTAGTAATAATAATGATAATACGATGGAAGTGGGACTCTGCAAATATCAAGTCGAACAGCGTGCTCAAGTAAGGAATTTGATGTCTCTTATGTGTGTCCCGTGGTTCTTGCGAATATAATTTTTTCGTATCTTTACCTAATTTTTATTTATCTTTTCTTCCATTCACCACTTTCGTCTGAAGCACATAAACTTATGGAGGAAGTCATCTTTATATAATTACAGCTGTAAAGATGTTTAGCATTTTTGTTAGATATAGATAATATTGAGAATTTTTTTTTTTTTTTTTTTTGTTTATTATCATTAAGGATTTTTAAAAATTAGCTATAGGAGACAGAGGCTCCATTCTTCTTGTATATCTTTCCATTAGGGGTAGTACTTCCAAAAGTTTGTGACGCGCCGAGAGAGGAGTTGTGAACTCAAAGGCAGGATGCAATCAACTGAGTTTATTAAGGAACACTCTTCTTTATATACAAAACCTCAAGGCAACAGGACATGACCTGTTCGAGAGACAGACAATGTTACAGAGCAAAACGGAGACATGATCATTCAGGTTCTTTTTAGTGCGAGGGAAGAGCGCAGATACAAGCATAATATATACAAAATAATTATGTACAATTGTGTGCCACACGGTTGGTACATGGCTCCCCCCCTAAAAATGACATACTGTACATGTTAAATAGGGCGCCCTGATCTAGAGAGGCGAACTGTAGGCGGGTCATCTGGCAGAAGATAAGCAGGTTTTAGACGATCAATGGAGACCCAGTCTTCTTTGCCCCGAATGTTTAGGAGGAATGCTTTCGGACTGCGTCGGATCACAAGGAAAGGGCCCGTGTAAGGGGGCATTAGTGGTGGCTTGCTAGTATCGTTGCGCAGGAAGACGTGCGTTGCAGAGTGCAAGTCCGTTGGTATGTGATGCTTCGCTGGGGGCTTGTAAGTCTGGCGGCACGGAGTAAATTTTCCCACGACGTGACGTATGCGCTGGAGATCGTCGGAGGAGGTTGTAGAAGGAAAAAATTCGGCAGGGACGACCAACGGGTAGCCATACGCCATTTCAGCTGCCGAGACGTCGAGGGCGTCTTTAGGAGTGGTCCTTAGTCCCAGGAGGACCCAGGGAAGTTGAGTAAACCAGTTGGAATCCTTGCAGCGGGACATCAAAGCTACTTTGAGGGTGCGATGAAAACGTTCAACCATTCCATTGGCAGCGGGGTTGTAGGCCGTTGTCTGATGTAGGGTGATGCTCAGGAGATTCGCTAATGATGTCCACAATTGAGAGGTGAAAGTGGTTCCCCTATCAGAAGTAATATGCTCAGGGATACCGAATCTTGAAATCCATCCAGAGAGTAAGGCAGATGTACATGAGGCGGACGTTGCAGTTTCCATGGGAATGGCTTCAGGCCAACGAGTGGAGCGGTCGATGACAGTAAACAGGTAACGATGTCCTTGTGATGTGGGTAGGGGGCCTACAACGTCGACGTGAATGTGTGCGAAACGACGCTGAGGTTGAGGAAAGGTGCCCACTCCTGAATCCGTGTGTCGATGTACTTTGGAAGTTTGGCAAGAAGTACAGGCGCGGACCCAATCCTTAGCATCCTTAGAAATGCCGTGCCAAATGAACTTTGCCTTCAGCAGCTGTGCAGTAGAACGGCACGAGGGATGTGAAAGGCCGTGAATGAAATCAAACACCTGTCGGCGCATGGGAGCAGGAATCCAAGGTCGCGGTCTACCAGTACTGACGTCACAGAGGAGGGTGGTGTTGGAGTCTTCGAGGGGAAAATCTTCCCAACGGAGGGACGTGCAGGATGTCCTACAAGCTTGATACTCTGGATCCTGTTGTTGGGCTTCAGCCAGGGCGTTGTAATCCAATCCCAGTTGAACGGCAGCCAACGTGTTTCTTGACAGGGCATCGGCAACGGGATTCATTTTCCCAGGGACGTATTGGAGGGTGCAATTGTATTCAGCCACGGCGGAGAGATGTCGGCGTTGACGGGCGGACCAGGCGTCAGACTGTCGAGTGAAGGCGTGCACCAGAGGCATGTTGTCTGTGCGAATGACGAAGGGCGTACCTTCAAAGAAATGGCGAAAGTGACGGACAGCCAAGTGCACCGCCAGCAATTCTCGATCGAAGGTAGAATAACCCGATTCTGCCTTGGACAGTTTTCTGCTGAAGAAGGCCAATGGGCGGGGCGAGCCTTTGACCACCTGCTCGAGTACTGCACCAATAGCGACGTCGCTGGCATCGGTGGAGAGAAGGAGAGGGGCGTGTGGGATAGGAAAAGTGAGAGCCGCAGCAGTTGATAGGGCCTTCTTTGCATTGCAGAAGGCTGCTTCTTGAAGGGGACCCCACTTCAGGTCCTTTGGCTTGCCCTTGAGGGAGGCGTAGAGGGGAGCAAGAGTGGCAGCAATGGCTGGCAGAAAACGGTGATAATAGTTGATCATGCCCAAGAATTCCTGCAGAGCTTTGACGGTCGAGGGCGCGGGGAAGTTCTGAACGGCTGCTACCTTCTCAGGGAGGGGATGGACTCCTTCAGGAGTGATACGGTGCCCTAAGAACGACACTTCGTTGGCGCCAAATGTACACTTATCGTACCGGACTACAAGGCCGTTTTGTTGCAGGCGCTCGAGCACGATGCGCAGGTGACGGAGGTGTTCCTCTTTTGAGGAGGAGAACACAAGTATGTCGTCCACATAACATACACAGAAAGGGAGGTCCCCCAAGATGCCATCCATGAGACGTTGAAACGTTGCCCCAGCATTACGAAGGCCAAAACAGGAGTAATTGAAGGTGTATGTACCAAACGGAGTGGTGATGGCGGTCTTGGGAATGTCTTCTGAGTTCATAGGCACCTGATAATACCCCTTCAGGAGGTCGAGCGTAGAGAAAACCTTCGCTTTGTGCAGGTTGGAGGTCACATCGGCCATGTTTGGGAGGGGGTAGTGATCCGGTTCTGTTTGTATGTTCAGGCGCCTGTAATCCCCGCACGGACGGAGGGAGCCGTCTTTCTTCAGAACGATGTGTAAGGGTGACGACCATGGGCTGGAGGCCTTTTGGCAAAGGCCCATTTTCTCCCTTTCGGCGAACGTCTGTTTGGCGGCTGCCAATCGTTCCGGTGCCAGACGTCTGAATTTTGCGAAAACTGGGGGTCCCGTCGTCTTGATATGGTGATAAATACCGTGCTTGGCAGGAACCGTGGGCGTTTGGCGAAGTTCTGGACGGAAAACTTCCGGGTACGACGTGAGGAGGTGGGCGTAGGCATCCGTGGGTGTGCTGATGTGGAGAGCGAGGTTAGAGGGGCCGGGTTGAAGAGGTGTCGACAAGTACGAGTCTGCGTTGACCAATCGTCGGTGGGCGACATCGACCAGAAGGTGGAAAGGAGAGAGGAAATCCGCACCGAGGATTGGCATTGTGACGTCAGCAACGAGAAACTTCCAATTGAATTTACCGTTTCCGAACGATAATGTGAGGTTCTCGTAACCGTAGGTGGGTATCGCAGATCCGTTGGCAGCTACCAAGCGGACGTCGGCAGATGTAGACAGACTACGTCGTGCCTTGAAGAGTTTCTTTGGCAAAAGAGAACGACAAGCACCCGTGTCTACCAAAAATCGCACGCCCGTTCCTGCATCCTGTAAAAAGAAAAGATTAGAAACATGGGAGGCCACCGCCATAAGCGATGGCCTACTTACACGTTTTTGGCCACTGACAATCCTTGGCACATTTCTTCGCGGTTGCCCCGAATCTGAAGTGGTAGTAGCAAAACTGCGGCGGATGGGAGGTAGTAAGTGGCTGTAGAAGTCGTTCGTTGGGGCGCGAGCGATTGGTGGGTGGTGGGCGGCTTTGTCGCCGCTTCGGCACGTCACGGGGTAGGCGTGTATGTCCTACGGCATTCATGTCAGCTTCGGTTGATGTTGAATAGGCATCCTCGTCGTCCGGGGTGGAGGCGTTGATGGAGGTCTTGAAGTGGCTGTCCATAAGGGCGTTGGCTTTGGTCACCAAGTCCTTTAAGGGTAAACTATCAACATCGGGTATGGCAGCGCGTACAGGTTCAGGTAAACGGCGTATCCAAAGGGCACGGATTAGGTTCACCTCACGAGGAGAACCGTCTGCGGCAGGTTGAAGGCGAGCGATACTGGTCATTTCCCTGAGGGCAAGCGAAGCCCTTTGGTCCCCCATCGGTTGTTGCGAGAGCTGAAAAAGCTTTGCTATACGGGCGGCTGGTGACGGCGAGTACTGCTGCAGAAGGTATGTTTTGAGGGCTTCATACGCTATTGGGGTGTCTCCTTGTTCACAAAGCCAGTCGGATATTTCTGGGAAGGTGTCCTTGGGTATCGCCGCGAGAACATAATCCGCTTTGGTGGTTGAGCGAGTCACGCCCCTGATACGAAACTGGACTTCTGAGCGCTGAAACCAAGCAAACTCTTCTCCGGTGGCGAACGGTGAAAGTTTCAATGGAGCGGCGCCAACTGCTGTAGTAGAGTCTGTCTCCGTCATAGTACCAACGATGGAGGGGCGAGGGAGGTGGGGGTGGAAGGCAGTGGGAGCGAGTAGACTTCCGGGGTCACCAATGTGACGGGCCGAGAGAGGAGTTGTGAACTCAAAGGCAGGATGCAATCAACTGAGTTTATTAAGGAACACTCTTCTTTATATACAAAACCTCAAGGCAACAGGACATGACCTGTTCGAGAGACAGACAATGTTACAGAGCAAAACGGAGACATGATCATTCAGGTTCTTTTTAGTGCGAGGGAAGAGCGCAGATACAAGCATAATATATACAAAATAATTATGTACAATTGTGTGCCACACGGTTGGTACAAGTTCCACTAACTTTTAAATTAATATATTTCTTTATTAAGAGATCAGCTAAAACAAAATATAGTATAGTATCCTTCAGTGTACGGTGCTAGTAAGTACTCTCTCTCTCTCTCTCTCTCTCTCTCTCTCTCTCTCTCTCTCTCTCTCTCTCTCTCTCTTTGCTAGTTAAGAAGGTTGTACCGTTATCATCACTGATTATGCCCAAAACTATCATGTTATTTTTCTGTAGATAGTTAGGTCTATTGAGAAAAGAATTCAGAACTGTTTCCACAAATGTATCATTTATTTCTTAATAACTGGACATTAGCAAATAACTCAGATAACATAAGTTTATAGATACCGTCAATGGACTTTATGTCTGCTATTCAGAATCTAAATTATATATTTTTTTTCTTTTTTTGATATCTTGGAATCTGATGTAAATTTAAAAGCATGCATAACATTATGTCACGCCCACCATGATTCTGCAAAGATATTCTTAATTCCTTCAATATTGCAATTATGGTTATGATCAACAACTAATGTTTTTTTCTTCCTTGTTGATATTGTCTTGCTTTATCAAACATGTTATAATTAAAATATTTTTATTAGTTATTTATGATTAAGAGATATAATAAATTTTATCAATTTATCCTACTCTAAACATTTTATCTCTCTGTCGTTAATGTGGTAAACTTCCTTACTTTACTTCCATTAAGATCTTTTTCTCCGCAAGTTGTCAGTAATAAAAATATTTTAGAAAGCAGACCAACAGCTATTTATCAGATGGAGAGGAAATCTGGTTGATAGGAAAATGATGATTGCAGGAAATTGCTTAAAACCTTTGCTAACTAGAAATTATTTACACTTTTACCCCTCCTTTGTTGTAGATTGCAGTAAATATTAGATACTCCTTAATATGAAGTTACTGGGAACCAAATTTTTAGGAATTATTCAGGCACTTACAGGTCTAAATTTAGTTCAGGATATGTTGAATGAATTTGGCAACCATGGCTAGGTTTTAAGTTATTTGTCCCAGAAGTGACTGATCTTCATCAGGATGGAAGGTCTTTGTCGCTAATATTGATCTTCATCAGGATGGAAGGTCTTTGTCGCTAATATTGATCTTCATCAGGATGGAAGGTCTTTGTCGCTATTATCATCTCGTAAATAGTATTAAACAATAGGCGTTCCTAGTGCTTAATATAAGGTAAATCTACATTCTATAATTACATTCAGAAAAATACACGTTTGGCAAGTAACTGAATAAAATTTTCAAATTGATTCAATCGTAAATTTTGGGATTTCCATCACTGTATAATTTTGATTTCTTTAGAATCGTTTAGGCTAAGTGCGTTTAATAATATCATTCTGGGATTTCTGGCGAATGTACCGTAATCCTTCGTCTGCATATAACTGGGACAGGAAGTTATTTAGCCACATCACTTAGCGATTTATGCGTAATCACCAATATGCTGACCGGAAATGGAACGTTGTCCAATTATCGCGATCCGCAAACGCAAATGATTTTGGTCGCCCTTCGATGTGTCACCTATTAGCCCAGTCAAATTAGTGTCAAACCTCAAACTAATCACAATAAAAGGTTTCTCCACTAAAAATTGTTTATTAATACGTCCTCTATAACACAAGAAAAAGTTTCCCATAATCAACTTAGGGGAAAATGGTTAAAGGCAGCCTTATTTGAAAGCGGTCGCCAAATTTTGCCTAGTCAATTAACACCGGTTTTGTGGCACAAGCTTATAAGATTCCTAAAGAAACATAGTTAATGTACCTCAATTACTATTTTAGAACGTAATTCTTAAATGCAATGTATCATCTGTTGTAGTTTTGGCTCTCTATAATGTCTGAATATGCAGTCATATATGCCATATATCCATTTTTAGTCGATAATCAAGGGAAACTTTAATATTTTACCAAAATAAATTTTTTGTCCTAATTAGGTATCTTATCGGCGACCTTAGATGTCAGGATGCCTGAACACTTTAAATCAATCAATTAGGTATATTATACTTAGAGCAACATATAAGACCTGTATAAAAGGGTTATCAAAATAATTGATAGGAAAATAAACAATAGCCTACAACCAATAAACATTAGTACAGACATACGTCCGGCCAGCAAAATACTGAAAACATTGAATTCCCTATAACCTAGGTATAGATAATTGAGATACTACCGCTAGAGAGTTATGCCGTCTTTTGACTAGCCTGTCAGTACTACATTGGATCCTTCTCTCTGGTTACGGTTCATTTTCCCTTTGCCTACACATACACTGAATAATCTGGCCTATTCTTTACATATTCTCCCCTGTCCTCATACATCTGACAACGCTGAGATTACCAAACAATTCTTCTTCACCCAAGGCGTTACTAGCTTACTGCACTGTAAATGTTCAGTGGCCACGTTCCTCTTGCTAAGGGTAGAAGAGACTCTTTAGATATGGTAACATCTCTTCTAGGAGAAGGGCACTCCAAAATCAAACCATTGTTCTCTAGTCTTGGGTAGTGCTATAGCCTCTGAACCATGGTCTTCCACTATCTTGGGTTAAAGGTCTCATGCTTGAGGGTACACTTGGGCACACTATCCTATCTAATTTCTCTTCCTCTTGTTAAGTTTTTTATAGTTTATGTAGGAAATGTTTGTTTTGGTGTTGTTTCTGTTCTTAAATTATTTTATTTTTCCTTTTTCCCTTTCCTCACTGGGCTATTTTCCCTGTTGAGGCCCCTGGGCTTATAGCATATTGCTTTTCCAACTAGGGTTCTAGCTTAGCAAGTAATAATAATCATAATAATAATAATAATAATAATGATAATAATAATAATTCCAGTGTCAATAGGTAGATTTTTGGGGTCAATCTATTCATTTAGCATTTTAAGACCGCCTCTGTTTTGATTATGAATGAGGTTACTGCATTTGCATATACTTTCAGGTGTGGTAAATCTATATACTATCTTCAACAGTATATTCTTTAAACTTAATGAAAAGTTCCTGTATTCGTACCGAACTGTATCTCCCCTAAATGATAAAGAGCAAGTGTCCGGATACACACACACACACACACACATATATATATATATATATATATATATATATATATATATATATATATATATATATATATATATAATATATGTATATATATATATATATATATATATATATATATGTAATACTACTCAAGAGATGCTCCTTCTCCCCTCCTGCCAAAGAACTAACATCCAAAGACCAAATATGGACCCAACTGAACAAGAAACCCGAAATCAAGACGAACCGGATCACTGCCCGAGCAGCCCGACTGCAATGCAAATCATCTCAGCGAATGCATCCACCAATCACAACCCAGCTACCGATGGACAGAGTGAAAGCTCATATCATAGATGTGAGCAGAGCGACAGCTTGACTTAGACTTAGGCTTTCCCGGCAAGAGCCTCAGCCAATGAAAATTGGCCGCCTCGCTAACATCACTACTTGCTCCGGCTCCAGCGGCCAATGTAAATTCACCGCCTCTTTCTTATAGTCAGAACTGCCATATATAAGGACGTTGTCAGCACCATTTCAACAGCGCAGGGTGCATTGCACATTCCACCTTGGAGGAAACAAGTAGCAACCTTCAGATATACTAAGCTTCCAAGAGCAAAGGAAGACTGCACAATGGAGGAACTTAGAAATGCAGCCCAGACAGCAATCCGCTAAACAGAAACAGCAGGGGCACAGATCTATTACACTGACGGTACAGCAGACCCTGGAACCCAATCAGCGGGAGCTGCAGTTTTCTCCAGTAACCTTACGCCTGCTGGAGGACATCCAACACTGTCTCCACCATGCAGACAGAGCTTGTTGCCATAATACAAGCACTACAATACTCTATTGAAAATGAGGGAGGACCAGTAGTCATACATACTGATTCACGATCCTCAATGCAAGCATTGCAACAGGAAAAGAATACAGAAAACAAGGCCCTGCTAGCTGATATCAAGGCACTTTTTTATCAGCATAATGAAAGAGACAGACAAGTAACTATAAACTGGATCCCCAGTCACGTCGGGATACCAGGGAATGAGAAGACTGATGAACTAGCCAAAAGCACCAGACACATACAAAATGTACAGGTGCACATACAGCCTGCACTACAACAGATTAAAAACAAAATAAAAACACAACTCAAAGACAATTTAATCAAGAAACTACACAAGTAGATAGGGAATGGCTCTCCCTCCGCTACATGGTACAAATGGGCCACGAAGCTAGAGCCTCCACCCATAGACAGATACACCCCAAGACAGCAGGCTGTGTGCATACACAGGGTCAGACTGGGATACAAGGCTAACTGGGAAATCGTGGACAACACTCAAAGACCCTGTGAACACTGTGATGTCACACCGCAACAGGCACTACCTACTAGAGTGTAGGGAAACAACTCAGTTGAGAAGTGATTTACAAATAGACACCAACTCACCACAGGCCTGGAAGGCAGCAGCCACACTGGGAAAAGCAATTGTTGAAAACATAGAGAGACACAGACAATTGCTTAGAAAACATAGAGAGACACAGACAATTGCTTACAAGACTACCTCTGCTAAGGTAATGACCACAGAATACTCATCTAACCATCTCATCCCCTCACCGTAAGGCCCTATTCACATCATCTTCTGTATTTTCTGAATTTACTCTACTACTAAAAACTCTCTGCAGGGACCCTAGGGAGTAAAGAGTTGGACAACCCCACCTGCAACATGTCCCTACTATTCAAAGGCCTTACACCCCACTATTCTAACTACTACCATCCGTGATAAGATGGCCCTCTCTTACTACCACCATCACCCTTACCCTGTTCACAACTATCTCTACTACTGTAAACTTTTCAAATTTCCTTTTAAATGATCAACCTACCTTAAAATTTGCAGGTTACCTGCGGGCCGACCAAGAGAATGGCCCGTGCCAACAAGAACTGTTGGCTTTAATCCACTACTACTACTCCTACCATTTCAACCACTCCAACCTAAGCATGGGAAGCGAGGCCTCTCGAAACGCGTTGCTGAATACTGTACTTTACTTATTTTGTTTACTTTATAACATCTACATAAAACCAGATTTGAGACCTACCTTGGATCTACCTACCCTATGATGAAGGACGAATTTTGTCCTGTTACTGGCGGAATGCAGTAATGTTGTAAGGAAAGTCATCAGATCTATTGAGGATATAGAATACAAATTCAATGCTCTCTGAAGCCGTGATTATATTCAATGAGACATGCCTTAAAGAGGGTCAATTACCAAAATCAATATTATTATTATTATTATTATTATTATTATTATTATTATTATTATTATTATTATTATTATTATTATTATTGTTGTTATTATTATTAATCAAGGTGCTGATATTGTTGGAAAAGCAAAATGTTACAAGGCCAATGGCCAAAATCGGGAATGCATTTCAAAGTGGACAAAAATGAAGTAAAGAATACATACATATAAGAGAGATGAAAAATATAATACATTAAGTTTAAGGAAAATTTCAATCAGATTAGTAAGTTATAATTCATGGAACGAGACACTTCTCCTTGTACAATAAAAAAGCATTTGCATCCAAGGTTAATCTTTCAAAGTTTCACTGATTCAACCATTTGATTGGAGAGATCTTACGCAAATTTGGTTACAGCTAGAATGAAATTTCTCAAATAGTGTTTAGTATTGATCCCTGTGAAAGAAATGACAAAGCTATTATGATTAAACGCATACTATGTATTGTGTAGTGTATGGTATAGTCTTGGAAGATCAGAATGCAAAGGATGATTAGAATAAGAAAAATCTTATACAACATGCTCAAAGAGATAATTGAACGATGATGACAGAGACTAACATCCTGATATAGGATAAGGAATTTGTTAGAGAGCAAGTTGTGTCGAACAAGTTACTATAAGGAGCAACTGCCGAAGACCAGGTAGGAGGACAATAATCAAAACAATTCTTTAGGCACAGGATTTACTAAAAATCTAAATTCATGACGTTCCAAGAATTCTTTTATTACTTGCTGAGTCATCACACTCTTTTCCATATTTCGTCACGAACCATTAGCTATTCTTGTTGACGTTGAAGGTACATTAAAATGTTTGAAATATGATTTCTTAAAAATGCTCTTTTTTTTTTTTTGGAGACATCATTATAATGATAATAACGCTTCCTCGGAAAGAGGAATCTGTTCTCATGGTAAGAATCGAGCGTTCAAAACTTTGCTCGTTAAAGCGAAGAAAATCTCCTAGAATTGTTGGGGATAATGTTATTAAAAGCAACTTATATCCAAGGACCTTTACCGCCGACTTAAGAGCAGTCCCTCGCTCTCTCTCTCCCTTTCTACACTCTCCCTTGTTCCTAATTCTTTCAAATCTACTCACCATTTTCTCTAGATTTTTTGCCTGTTCTAACATTTCCTCAATTTGATTTCTCCACCAGTAGCCAATCTCTCCTACTTCCATCCACTTTCCTTCTTCCCCAGAACACCACCTCCTCTACTCCCTTCTGTCGTCCTACGACTCGGAACTCCTCTCTTTAAGAACCTCAATAACAAGTTTCAGTGAAGATATATCTCCTCAGAGTTTCTCCTGACAGTTCGCCGGCAATGTTTCCAACTGATAACTTCCCTTTGCCTATTACTCATTAGCGTAAATGTATTAAGTTATTACCCTTGACTTCAAGCGCCATGATTCTAATTAATGCTGAAGCAAAAATGTCTCTTGTGTTTTTACACGAGACTTGAAAAATATAGATCTTAATTATAACCGGTTACAATCTGGAGAGGCAGCTGTTTTTTTTTTAATCTGAATAGATCATTGTTGGTTTTTATCTCTTATCTATTTATTACGACTTTATACCTCTCGGCGCAAGGAAGATTTTATGTCTTCCTTTTTTAAATGTTCTTATGTGTTGGAATTTCATTACATACTCTCTCTCTCTCTCTCTCTCTCTCTCTCTCTCTCTCTCTCTCTCTCTCTCTCTCTCTCTCTCTCTCTCTCAGGAATAAGCATGAAATATATATATATATATTTAAATATATATATATATATATATATATATATATATATATATATATATATATATATATATATATATATATATATATATACATACATACATATACCAAGGCACTTCCCCCAATTTTGGGGGGTAGCCGACATCAATAAATGAAACAAAACAAAAAGGGGACGTCTACTCTCTACGTTCCTCGCCACGATGCAAACGAACGAACCGTGCTTTGGTGTTACAAAATTACATCACCTTTTATATTCCTTTTCTTTCCATGTATAACCTAATCCCCATTCATTTATTGTTAATTGGAGATAAGTGTTCTTATTCCATCAGATATTTACATGGAATATTCCCTGAACTCTATACGGCTTCTTATTTCCCAAACAATTTCTCCATGATTACATTCATAAGTTATTTGCAAATTCGCACATTTTTCTATACGTCTGTGTACTTTTATCTATATTCACAACTTTTGATAAGTACTAATATAATAGGGCACTATTTACATAATGAATGAATTTCTCATTATAAGAATAAATGGGTTACGTGAATGAGAGGTGTTATCACTAATTAATTACATAGAGCCCCGAAATAGTAATTGGAGGACAATAAAGATTGCTTTATAAAAGGGTCATTTGATGACATGAATTTATAAGCTGATTAAAATTGCATGCCTAAGGGAGACAGTGTCACTAAATCGAAATAGTGAACAGAGAGAGAGAGAGAGAGAGAGAGAGAGAGAGAGAGAGAGAGAGAGAGAGATATTCAAGGATGGGATCTTACCAAAATAATTAAGAATAAAGCAGGAACAACAGTGAAAAAGAAACTACTGTGATGAAGACTATGAAAGAAAAAAAAATGTTATGAAAAATATTTCATAGAAGACTGGTACACTTAAAGAAAAACGGAATATCAATCGGAAATTCTCCGTAAAATATACAGTAATACAAGCGATCGTAATTTTTACCCTACTTTGTTATTATCTACTAATGGTTGCTGACCGGATTATCACTCCATAAGTTAAGGTCAATATATCCGTTTTTAAAATGGTATGTGCCTGTCAAAATTTATTCCAGGAATTTTACCGTTTTTTTTTTTTTTTTTTTTTTTTTTCTATCAAGTGTAGGTACCCAATAGTTTGCTTTGAAATAATTTATCTTTTTTTTTTATTATCTAACAAAAGTGGTTTAAAACAACAAAAATAACTGACAATTAAAATTTCACTATGAAATTTTACCTACCTTTTTCTTATATAATTATAGACCACAGAAAACATCGGTTTAGAACCCCAAAGTTCCATGAACTAATGATTTAGCGCCATTGTTTTACATATAAGGTTTCAGAGTAACTCGCTACTGGGAAGAGGAACGAAGAAAAAGTAGGCCTACTGCATAGAAACAATACCTAATTATCAAAATTGAGAAGGCTTGAAATGATAAAAGTCCTGAAATTTTCATCAAATTTTCCTTAGCATACGAAAAAGTCTGTGTTTCAATAGCATTATCTATATCGCCAAGATTTAGTGTGATGGGGAAAACCTTTAATAAGATTACTTAAATATAAAGTAGTTAAAGAATCCATCTTGGTCAAGATAATGTTAAATTTCAAAGTGATAAACTCATAGTATTTGATAAATGACGGTTAAAAGCCTATTTATTTATCAGGCCTGCGTTGATGGTAATTAATGATAAAAACACTGTATCATACTTCGCAGATATGATCTCAGGAAGAAATTTCAGTTTTGACTAATGTCTGCTGTCACGAAGGACTATGAAAACACCCTGGATAATTTTGAGGGCCAACATATACTTTAATGTCATGGAGAATAATGTGAATATGTCAAGTAGACCATTATAGCTAACACAAGGCAGCCAATAACACCGTGCCATTAGTCATTCTCAGATAAAATGTAGCTACTACTTTTACATCCATATTTTTTTCATCGAGTTTTGCTTTTCAACCTATATCTAAAACACAACACAAATGAAAAGCATAAACCTCATCCATGTAGTTTAAAAGGAGACTTTATCCTTATGTAGGAGGAGGTCCCCATCATCAAACTGGCCTGCAAAAATCCCGGAATGACTAAGAAGCATCTGTAGTTGTCTGAACTGGAAATTTAAACATTACACAGTCCCAGTCTCTTCTTTTCCACGTTGAGTAAAACCTTCAAATAGCATAGGGCTTCAGATTCTGATGTTATTTTACATCCTATTTATTCTCGTTATTAGCATATTGTAGCATTCATTGATTAGGAATTTTTCAAGAAGCATTAGAAAGCAACATTTTGGAAATTATATCTGGAGACCCAGTGAAATGGAATTGCGTTTGCTTCTAAAAGTAAATTAGGTTAAATAATAAACATCTTCGTTTGAATTAGAAAAACTCTTAATACCTTTATCTGTTTCTGAGAAGTCTTGCAAGAATTTTACCAAAAAAAATATCAACTTTAACCAATGTAAATATTTTACTTCTGATAAATCACCATCAAGTATCCAAGTTAAAAATACAGCATTTGAGAGAGAAATAAACGCGGAACATACGGGTGATTTTCCTTGAAATGCATTAGGGAATTGGAATTAACTATGGTAATTAATCATCCCGATTTGTATGATTGGAAGTAGTAGTATTGCTATTATAGTAAAGCAGTGCATATATATGTTATACAGCTTACTTATTCTCTGCCCAAAAGATCATTCTCTGACCTTTCTCACCTGTTACTTGGAACTGAGGATTAGTAACATCACCTCAAAATGGGTCACAATCATAACACTGACATTTACATATAATTCGAGATGTACCAGTGTATATTTTAAACGTCGTCTTCAAGTATTTCGGAATTTCTTTAGAGTTCATTAATGATTAAAATAAGAAATCATACCGTTTCATGTTTTGAAATTCATTTCACTGCAAATGAAGAAAAAAAATGATGAGGCTGAAGTGAAACTGCCACAACCTCTGACTGTTTTTCAACGGAATAAAGTAATTATATTGTTGGTTGAAATATTAAATAATGTAATCAAGAAAACTGCTTATAGATATATCTAACAATATTACAAGAAAAGCAGAGAAAAACAGGAAAAAAATAAGTCATATTTAAATCAATTGCTTTATCACCGCAGTTTCACACTGGACGTGCTTAGCAATTTCATAGCACAATATTTAATCTGCTTCTCTCTCTCTCTCTCTCTCTCTCTCTCTCTCTCTCTCTCTCTCTCTCTCTCTCTCTCTCTCTCTCTCTCTCCCACACCTTAATATTAGCTAATGTTCAGAAACATGCCATTTATAAGCATCCTACTGCCTTATGTATTCTCCGTACTTCAGGGTAAAAATTTAGGGGTCAACTCTATCCACTCACTTCACGATATCCAAACCGACGTGCATTAACCACAGGTAATTGAGCGGCCTCTTAAAACCCTCATATCAATGCCACCTCACTTTCACTTTTCCGTCATACGCATCAGCAACGGGAGATTTTCCCTAGGCTCAGTGTTAAATGGCTCCCTAATCATGTTTTTTTTTTTTTTTTTTTTTATTCTTCTGCGTATGAATTATCGGTACACAATGCGATTCCAACTTTTAACATTCGGGAATTATTAATATTTTAGTTTTTGTGTAATCCTCTTCTCTGGAAAAAAATGTATAAAATTGATTCATATTTGAAGACACTTCATGGGAATTTAAATAAATAAGTAATTCTCTTGAAACAATTTGGATTGTTTTAAGTCAAACCCTGACGCGGGATTAAGAGATCTCGCCGAGGGTCCGAATTCACGATAATTAGGTTGTATACATCAATTTGCCCACCAGCACCTTAACACAATTTCGTTTCATTTGTGTATGTGTGTGTGTGTGTGTGTGTGTGTGTGCGGAGTCAGATCAGCTTTGGCTTTCTGTATTTTTTCATCATTCTTAAACTATTTATTACTGCCAGATAAAAATTAAATATATTTCTTATTAGATTTTCGTAAACGAGTCTTTATCCCTGTTACTTGGGTCAATTTTTGAAGCCGCTGGTGTATTTCAAACCACCGGGGATTTGAGATTTATATATAAAGCCATTTTATTTTCAAAAATATTGATATTGAATTTTGATATATACATAAAAATATACATGGTAAACGAATTTATTAACTGTTGTGTAGTTGATCATATAAATTGCTTTTTGCATCGTTTACCTTTGTTATTAAGCTTTTAATCGTTGTCAAAATCATGATAATGAAAAAAGTTTATCTTTTTAATTTTCCATCTTTCAGATTGTTTATTCCAGGATCTATTGAAATAGGTCTGAGATGTTTTGTATTTATTAAAGTTATCTTTATCTTCATAATTGTCTTTACCAAAAAAAAATAGTTGTTTTTAAAACTTGCAATATTCTACTTTTATGTTAATTTTGAAATCTAATAGATTATTAGTTATTAGCCGCGGTGAATACGCTTCTGAAAGGACTGTAATGCTTTCGTGTGTTAAATTATTTCTATATTTTAGAAAGACTTCCTTTGACCTGTTACAATACTGACACCTCACCTCAAAGATCCCTGTTGTGAAGAAAAGCTGTTCAGTCCCCAACGGGTTAGTATGTTCTCTCAACCATCTGTTTTTTTTTTTTTCTTTCTTTTTTTTTTTTGGTACCACCGCTTCATCTTTTCCCTGATATATAACCTGAAATATCGATGTACTTTGTAAAATTCGATGCTTCTTGGAGTCAAACTGTTCCCACTTCTTTCCCTGTTTTATTAGTATAAAGTTTTTAAGCGTCTATTCTTTTATTATGCCAATCGTTTACATGGAAATGAGAAATGAACTATAGTATATATATATATATATATATATATATATATATATATATATATATGTATATATGTATATATATATATATATATATATATATATATATATGTATATATGTATATATATATATATATGTGTGTGTGTGTGTGTGTGTGTGTGTTTATGTGAATATATGTGTATGTGTATGTGTGTGTTTGTGTATGCATATATGCTTATGTATATACATATATATACATACGTACACATATATTTATATATATGTATATATATATATATATATATTTATATATATATATATATATATATATATATATATATTATTATTATTATTATTATTATTACTAGCCAAGCTACAACCCTAGTTGGAAAAGTAAGATATTATGAGTCCAAGGGCTCCAATATGGAAAAATGACCCAGTGAGGAAAGGAAATAAGGAAATAAATAAATGATGAGAACAAGTTAACAATAAATCATTCTAAAACAGTAACAATGTCAGAATAGATATGTCCTATATAAACTATTAACAACGTCAAAAAGAGATATGTCATATATAAATTAAAAAAAAAAAGACTCATGTCAGCCTGGACAACATAAAAACATTTGCTCCAACTTTGAACTTTTGAAGTTCTACTGATTCAACTACCCGATTAGGAAGATCATTCCACAATTTGGTAACAGCTGGAATAAAACTTCTAGAATACTGTGTAGTATTGAGCCTCATGAGGGAGAAGGCCTGGCTATTAGAATTAACTGCCTGCCTAGTATTACGAACAGGATAGAATTGTCCAGGGAGATCTGAATGTAAAGGATGGTCATAGTTATGAAAAATCTTATGCAACATGCATAATGAACTAATTGAACGACGGTGCCAAAGATTAATATCTAGATCAGGAATAAGAAATTTAATAGACCGTAAGTTTCTGTCCAACAAATTAAGAAAAGAATCAGCAGCTGAACACCAGACAGGAGAACAATACTCAAAACAAGGAAGAATGAAAGAATTAAAACACTTCTTCAGAATAGATTGATCACCGAAAATCTTAAAAGACTTTCTCAATAACCCAATTTTTTGTGTAATTGAAGAAGACACAAACATAATGTGTTTCTCAAAAGTAAATTTGCTGTCGAGAATCACATCTAAAATTTTAAAAGTCATACAAATTTAAAGAAACATTATCAATACTGAGGTCCGGATGTTGAGGAGCCACCGTCCTTGACCTACTTACAAACATACTTTGAGTTTTGTTAGGATTCAACTCCATACCCATAATTTGCACCATGCACTAATTTTAGCTAAATCTCTATTGAGGGATTCACCAACCTCAGATCTACATTCAGGGGATGGAATTGATGCAAAGAGAGTAGCATCATCTGCATATGCAACAAGATTGTTTTCTAGGCCAAACCACATGTCGTGTATATAGTATGAAAAGTAATGGGCCAAGAACACTACCCTGTGGAACACCAGATATCACATTTCTATAATCACTATGGTGCCCATCAACAACAACTCTTTGAGATCTATTACTTAAAAAATCAATAATAATGCTAAGAAACAACCCACCCACATCCAACTGTTTGAGTCTGAAAATAAGGACCTCATGATTAACACGGCCAAAGGCAGCACTAAAATCAAGGCCAATCATACGAACTTCCTGACCACAATCAAGGGATTTCTGTACAGCACTGGAGATTGTAAGGAGGGCATCACATGCTCCAAGGCCTTTACAAAAACCAAATTGCAAACTCGGGAATAGATGATTACCTTCAGCAAACCTATTAAGACGTTTTGCTAGAAGACACTCAAAAACTCTAGATAATATGGGAGTTATGGAAATTGGGCGGTAATCAGTGGGACTTGAGCTGCCACAAACACATTTACATAGAGTATTAACATTACCAATCCTCCAACAAGTACTAAAAGCTCCTCTTCTTGCTAACTTGCGCGAAATAACAGATAACTTTGACGCTAATAAATCTGTAGTCATTATAAAGAAACAATGAAAAATACCATTTGGGTATACAACTCCATAAGCATCAAGGTCCATCAATAGAGCTTTAATTTCACGAGATCGAAAAGCTAAACTAATTAGCTTAGCCTCAGGAAAACCTGAATGAGGAAGTTCAAGTTTTTTATTACTCTGTTTACTGTCAAAAACATCAGCCAAAAGGGTTGCCTTTTCCTTTGGACAGTGAGTGACTGAGCCATCTGGTTTAAGTAAAGGAGGAACTGTTGCATCTACACCAAAGAGTGCAGATTTAAGGGTAGACTACCAATTATGTTCCTGAGTTGTACCAGAAAGGGTTTCTTTTATGGTTAAATTGTACTCCTTTTCAGTTGAGGCATAAACTCTCTGAGCAAAAGCTCGAAGCTGAGTATAGTTATTCCAGATCAAGTCTGATCTGTTACCCTTCCAAAGATGATAGGCCTCCTGCTTCTCCAAATAAGCACGTCTACAATCATCATTGAACCACGGTTTGTCCTTCAGTCGGTACCTTAGCACACGAGAAGGGATACGCCTATCAATTATGTTGACTATAGTCTCATTCAAAGGGACAGCAGGATCTACACCACTATATAATTGTGACCAATTCAAGCACAAAAGATCATGCAAAATCCCATTCCAGTCCGCTTGGGATTTCATATAAATTTTACAAGAGTATGATATATCAGGGACAAGCTACTCAGTCTTCACTACTAATGAAATCAAGGCATGATCAGATGTCCCGACTGGAGAACCAACCTTACTAGTTATAACGCCAGGGGAGTCAGTGTATACGAGGTCCAAGCAATTACCAGACCTGT
>NC_090729.1:146375883-146390883 GCF_036898095.1 Palaemon carinicauda
ACAAGTGTTATCTCTATGTTTCTTCACCTTAAATAACTAGAACAATCCATACTGTCACCTTGGTGACACTTATTTTAAAGTATTGCACTGTGAAGTATCAACACCTTCACCCTTACTTTGACAGTCCCAATGAATTCACTGTTCCTCGCAGCGCTAGACGACAGGTTTTAGTACACTAGCTGCTGCAACCACAAAGCGTTTCAGTTCTTGCACTTGCTTCGCGTAGTGTTTGAAAAACACTCTGGATGACTTTCATGCAGTGTATGAGCAAAGACGCTCAAAGTCCATGTATTGAAAGAAATTCAATGACGAAGAAATTTTTCTTGGATCATGACCTGCGGGTGTACTGTCAGGATCCACTCTGTGAATGAAATAGGTGGTCTTCGCCCTTAGTTGTTTTAGGAATAGGTTTGACCCCGAGGTTTCTCCTTTAAAGAGCTGTCCTCCCCTGAAGTCTGAAGTTCTACGAAGATAGACCTTTAGACACTCTACTGGGCACTGCGAGACATCTTCCTTCAGAGGGCAGATTCTCCAGGGACCACACCTTTTAGTAGGTAGCTCGTTCTTGGCGAGAAATGTTGGGTCAGGAAAAAGATTCAGTTCTCCCACTTCTGTGAACTGAATATGGCCCTCATCTCTGGATAGGGCCACTATTTCACCAACTCTGGCCCCCGAGGCTGGAGCAAACAAGAATATAACTTTTTGGGCTAAGTCTTTCAGAGAGCAATTCTCATTGTTCACTGTTGAAGCAAAGTGTAGGACCTTATCCAAAGACCATGAAATGGGCTTCGAAGGAGCTGCAGGCCTAAGTTTAGCGCAAGCCTTAGGGATCTTGTTAAAGATTTCATTTGACAAGTATACTTGGAAGGCGTATAACAGAGGTCTAGTCAAGGCTGATTTACACGTGGTTATCATATTGGCTGCTAAACCTTGTTTATGAAGGTGGATAAAGAAGGATAAACAGAAGTCCGCTGAGATTTCTTTTGGTCCTTTTGCCTTGACGAAAGCAATCCATTTCTTCCAAGATGACTCATATTGTCTTCTAGTAGACTTAGACTTAAATTCTTCTAAGAAGTCTATACTGTCTCTCGACATCCCAAACCTTTTCTTTACTGCTAAGGAGAGAAAATCATGAGATGAAGGTTTTGGATTTTCTGTCATGAAGCGATGACAGTCGACTTCTGCACTTGTTGAGTCAGTACTGGGTTCGGCAGAGGGACCAGCCTCAGCTTCAGTTCCAATACTAGAGGGAACCAATTGCTCTTTGGCCACTTGGGAGCCACTAGAGCTGCCGTTCCCTGAAAGGATTTCAGCTTGTTGAGGACCTTCATTAAGAGGTTGGTTGGAGGGAACAGATAAATCCAGTTCCATCTGTTCCAGTCGAGGGACATGGCGTCCACCGCTTCCGCTAGAGGGTCCTCGTATGGGGCCACATAACGAGGTAGTTTCTTGTTGTCGCTCGTTGTGAAGAGGTCGATCTGCAGTTCTGGGACTTGACGTAAGATGAAGGAGAATGATCCTGCATCTAGGGACCATTCTGACACTATCGGCGTGAGCCTGGATAGAGCGTCCACCGTCGCATTGCGGAACCCTTGATGGTTAACTGCTGATAAATGCCATCTCTTCTTTTCTGCTAGGCGGAAGATGGCCAACATCACTTGGTTGATTTGGAGTGATCTCGAGCCTTGACGATTCAAGCAACTTACTATCACTTCGCTGTCCAGGATCAGTCTTATGTGGACTGAATTGTGAGGGGATAATTTCTTCAGCGTGAGAAAGACTGCCATGGCTTCCAGAATGTTGATGTGGAAGGTCTTGAATAGAGAGGACCAAGTCCCTTGGACTTTCCGTTGGTGGGAGTGACCTCCCCATCCTTCCTTTGATGTGTCCGTATGGATGATGACTGAAGGTAGAGGTGGTTGCAAGGGCACAGACCTCTTCAGGTTCTTGTCCTTCGACCATAGCTTAAGAAGTGATCGTAGTCGAGTCGGAATCGGTCTTCTTAGATCTCTTCGAGCGTTTGATGTGTCTCTTCTCCAGACTCCTGATGCACCTTTTAGCTGTGCTCTTAGCACTGGGTCTGTCACTGATGCAAACTGAAGAGAACCCAGTACTCTCTCCTGTTGGCGTCGTGATATCCTGTCGGATTTCAGTAGTCTCATGACAGATCCCGCTATCTCTCCCCTCTTCCCTGGAGGAATGGAGAGACGGTGTGACTTTAATTTACAATGTATTCCTAGCCATTAAAACTCTTGAGCTGGAGATAATCGAGACTTCTTGACATTGATCTTGAATCCCAGATGTTCCAGCAATTGGATCACTTTCTTGGATGCTTGCATGCACTCCGACCTGGATGCTGCCCACACCAGCCAGTCGTCCAGGTAGGCTACTACCTGGACACCTTCTAGGCATAGTTATTGAACGACTGCACCTGCAAGCTTTGTAAAAATCCTTGGGGCTATATTTAGTCCAAAGGGCATGGCTCTAAAGATGTATTTCTTCTTCTGTAGCCTGAATCCTAGGTAGGAGGAGAAGGGGCAGTTGATTGGAATATGCCAATAGGCATCTGCCAGCTCTATCGAGACTGTGTACGCCCCTTTTAGCAGCAGGGTCCTTATGTGCTGAAGGGTTAACATCCTGAACTTGTTATTTTCTATGAACTTGTTGAGTGGCGACAAGTCCAGAATGACTCTGAGTTTGTCTGAGTCCTTCTTGGGAACACAAAACAGCCTTCCTTGGAATTTGATGGACTTTGCCCTCCTTATCACCCGTTTTCTCAAGAGTTCTCGGGTGTATTCTTCCAGGACGGGGGTGGAGTGTTGGAAGAATTGAGGAAATGATGGTGGAGCTGTCCTCCAGCTCCATCCTAGTCCATTCTTGATTAGGCTTTGGGACCAAGGATCGAAGGTCCAGCGATCTTGAAATCGTTGGAGTCTTCCTCCTACCGGAAGCATCTTATTGCTTCGACTGTCCGGAGGACTTGCCTCCTTGACCGCGTCCTCCCTTACCCCCTCTTCCTCTTGGAGGGTATCTAGAGGAGCCCCTTTTCGACCCTCTACCTTTAGGACGAAAGGTAGTGGTCTGCCTCTCATACGCAGTGTTAAATGATGGTGACTGGGCCACCAGCTGCTGAGGTACCATCTGGTAAGTTGGTTGGGGTTGTGCCACCATCTGGGAACTGCGGGAAGTTGTTGCTGCTGTTGCTGCTGTTGTTTGACAGGGTGAGAGGGCAACCTTGGTCTTTTCGTCTTCCTCTTAGGTTGGGGACCCTCATCCGGGGAAGACTTCCTCTTCGCCAACATGCCCCACTTCTGGAGAAGGTTTCTATTCTCCGTGGCGGCCTTGTCAACTACTTCTTTGACCACTTCGCTCGGGAAGAGGTCTTTTTCCCAGATTTTGGAGGCTATCAGCTTCCTGGGTTCGTGTTTTACAGCAGCCGAAGCAAACACGAACTCCCTACAATCGCGTCTGGCCCTAACGAAGCCATATAGGTCCTTGACGAGCATAGCCAAATGTGATTTGGCCATAACCATGTTCATGTCTGGGGTTCTACTATTGCTTGCCATTGCCTCCAAGAAAATCTGGAGGGACAGGGATGCGGCAAGTTTTTCCTTTATCTCTTGCTCCCTACGCAAGAGAAAGTCAGACAGTTTAGGGAGGTTTTTGCTGAACTGGCGTCCAGCAATGTCTGCCTTCAACTTCCCAACTGAGAAGGTAAGGTGGATTTCCTTCCAGTCCTTATCCTTCGTAGGCAGGGCTAGGGATAAGGGTCTACACTCCTTGGGTGTAGGGCAAGGTTTGCCTGCCTCTATTGCCTTCATAACTGCCTTAAAACCTTTTGCAGTAAAGGGAAGGCTAGGTTGGCTGGAGCAAGAAAAGAGGGATGTTTCTTGCTAAGGGCTGACACTTTTGAGTTAGTGAAGCCCTTGCCTTTCAGGCTACTTGACAACAGAACCTGAGCTTTTTCATGGTCAAGAACTATGACCTCCTTTGGTTCTGTCTCCTCCTTGGATGTAGGTTCTGCCTTCAAGTGGACAAAGCAGTCTGGGTAAGACTTAAAGCTGGGCCAGAAGTCGACTTCCTGTATAAGGACAGCCCCAGCTTTTCTGATATGAATATCTTCCCGTTGGTAATCGGCATGTATTCTGCATGCCTCCAAGGGTTCACATGAGAGCAAGGTGGAAGATCTTTCACGTTGAGTCTTCTCTGAAACCCACGGGATGCGGCGAGATGGTCCATCCTTCTCTTCAATTCAGCGTCCCTTACTTCGTTCTGCTTACCAAGATTCGCCATTATAGCCATGAGACTGGCCAAAGCTTTACTCATGTCATCTGATGGAGGAGCAGAAGACATAGAGGGTAATGGTTCTGGGGCCGGAACCAACGAAACGAACTCCGATTCGACATCATCCTCTTCAGTCTCGGGAGCCAGGGTAGACTCCTCTTCTAGACTTTCCGCTAGAAGGTCTTTCTCAGTGTCCTCAGACAGTTCCGACATCCTCTCATCTAGGTGGATGTCCTTCATCGCGTCAAGAGACATCCGTATCTACGGAAATCTGGACGCAGGGGATCTCAGGTTGAGGCTGGGGTATGACAGCATCCGTCCCCGCCTTAGGGAACAGACAAGCGCACATCCTTTCACTCGAAAGGTAAGGTCCCGTGGCGTTCTTTTGAAAGCCACGAACCCATCTGCGCAGCTTACTTCGTGCTGTATCCCTTGACTCCGCTGTCTTGGGGTTATCAAAAGCCTCAGTAACCAAGGCCTTGCACACGTTGCAGTCCTGGGGATCCCAGTACTTCAATGGTCCCTTAGAGATGGAGCAGAGAGAATGAGCTCTGCACTTTTCATGGCCACAGAAGTCCTTGCTACTTACGTTGCAAAAGACTCCAAGGCACATAGGATGGTCCTCCTGTAAAGCGAGGAAAATTAATGAGTATGCGGTAGTTCATCTCACCTGAAAAACTATATAAAATATTATTATTAATATTTTTGCATATATTTTTGCATATAGCTTAGGATAGACAAGCTAGAAAAGAATTAGGAAAGACATCTACTTGTGTTTCCTGTCCAGCCAATTGCTGTGACCTACCCATAATTAAAACCTAGAGTTTTCCTATTCAGGAAACCCAGTGGAAGAATTCTAACCTGCAAGGATAGATAAGTGTAAATTAACACTGACTTCCTAAAGCTTTTAATAATGTGGGTAAATAGTAATTGATCATCTATCAGTATGGTGAAAGAAATCTTTTCTTTCCATATATAATTGGTCTCAACAATAGACTGCAAGGATACACAGGGTATGTTGGAAAATAACAACTGTATAATTTATACTATAGTTTTCTGTCTGCAGTATGATATATACTGCAAATATACTGGCTACTGTATAATCATATACTGTAGTTTTAGCCGGAATTTTGCCGGCTAGGCTAGCACCTGGTCCAGCCGGCGCCTTACCAGGTGGGGTAGTGGCCGGCCAGCATCTGCCAGCTAGGTTAGTACCCGGCGGCACTAGCCGATAGAGAGAGAAAGTAAGGAGGGAAGGGTACCTTATTAAATGTGTATTAACAATAAATAAGGGTGTAAGTACTCAGTCTTACTGCCTTCCTCCAGAATGAGGGTTCAAATGGAATGGGAGAATGTATCATTCAAGCTTCCATCCAAACACAAACCATTGCCGGTCACTGCCGGTCACTGGTATGTGGATGGCAGTCCAAGAGAGGACTGAAGAACACTCTACAGTATAGGGGTCTCCCACCAGCAGCCAGCCCAGCCAGCACAGCTCTTCCCGGAGCCTTGCGTCCATAAGGGAAGGCTGAGCGACTAAGCAGCTGCATGTAGGAGCCCCGGCTGGCCCCACAACCCGCCGGCAAGCGGTGAGATTGTAGGACGATGGCCAAAGGTTGCGATGGCTAGGCCATCACTAAAGGACAGAGGGGGTAGGGAAAAAAGTTCTGTACGAGGTGTGGAAGGACCCTGCAGGGTTGCCGGGCCTACCACACCCCTAAGAAACTCTGTTTCAATATCGGCGCCATCCTAGGTGGCAGGAGAATATCTATTCTCCAACCTAGGGTCTGCCAATATAGTTAAGGGGACGGCGGCAGTCTTGCCGCCTCCTCTTAACATAGGAGAAACAGAGTTCCAGTGCCGGCGCCATCCTAGGCGGCAGAAGAATGTCTATTCTTCAGCCTAGGTTCTGCGAGCACAGGACTAGTCTTCTAGACTGCAGGGAGAAGGTGGCGGCATCATACAACCACTTCAAGTGCGGCCTAGGGAGGTCTAGCCTCCTATGCCGGCAGCTAGCCCGGCAGGGGAATGATTATTCACCCTGCCGGCCGCCAAAACCCAAAGCCTGCTATCTACCAGCCAAGGGAAGAGACAGAAAACGCTAGCCCAATCAAGCCGGAGTGTCTACTTGATGGCAAGACTAGGCCAGAGTTGTAGCCTAAGGCTGCACTCAGAGGGAAGGAGGGATTACCCTTAAATCTCCACTGGAGATGAGTATCTGTTTATATAATAATTCTAGAAGATATCTATCTCCACCTGAATTGATAAAACAATATAAGAGGGTAAACAGGGAACATGTATGAAAGTATACTAAAGCCACTAGGCTAATAGCCTAGCGGCAGGTGAGATTCGACTACCTTAATCGCCGAAATTCTCTCGTATACGATTGCAGAGGATAAGGAATATATATGCAATCAAAATATCTTACACGTATAAATTGCCTAAATAGCTTCATTTTTAATTGTTATTACACTAGGAATGTCTATTATATCATGCATGAGAGTAAACTAAAACGCATAGGCTAGGAAGCCTAGCACGAGCAAGGTTCGGTTACCTAAATCGCCGAAACTATCAAGAATACAATTGGCATAATATAAATAACTTCTTAGCAATGAAGACTGAATAGCTTCGTAATATTCATGCTATTAATACCGGGAAAGGCGTTCAGGCTAACTAAATAACTCATGCGTTATGAACGACAGCGCCCATGGCGCCTCCGGTACGGCAAAGCTCCATCACTTAATTTAACCTAATTTCACTGTGAGGCAGGAGCTAAAATTTATACAATGTAAAGATCAAATACTCAACTTTCCAGAGGCAGAAGAGGCTGGAGATTGCATGATATCCGCAAAAAACCAAAGCGTAACGAGAGATAACAGGGAAAATCACCGAGTGATGCTGCTACACTTATAGGAATAAACATGGTGGCGATGTACAGCGCCATTTGGATACTCGAAGTAGTAAGGGAGGAAGGGTAACCTTGATATCGGCTCCCCTTCAAATTTTGCCACTTCCCCCCTCGAAGCGAAAACGCTATTCGGGGTGAAGATTGCTATGTGTCGTATCAAGATGTACGCCCCCTGATTTATGTGATATCTTTAGGAGAAATTTTAAGGATATTCGCACCAGGAGTTAGAATTCTGGAGACCTAAAGGTAAATTCTCTGGGAATATCACTGTAGTCAAATATCCCTTGGGAAGCTACTTATAGGAACCTTCCATCAGGACGACATAGCCTGAGCCCATATATATATATATATATATATATATATATATATATATATATATATATATATATATATATATATATATATATATATATATATATATAGTCATCATACACTTCTTTTTAAGTGGATGTATATATATATAATATGTATATATGTATATGTATATATATATATATATATATATATATATATATATATATATACAGTATGTATATATGTATATGTATATATATATATATATATATATATATATATATATGTATATATACATATATATATATATATGTATATGTATATATATATATATATATATATATGTATATATATATATATATGTATATATACATATATATATATATATATATATATATATATATATATTTATATATATATATATATATATATATATATATATATATCTGTGGATGTATATGTATTTATAGATATAAAAAAATATCGATATATTTAAATATGTGTATATACAGTAAGGATTTTGGCACTTGTTGGAGAATTAGTAATGTTACAGCATTATGTAAATGTGTTTATGGTAGCTCTAGTCCAACTGATAACCGCCCAATTTTCATAATTCCATTATTATCTAAAGTTTTGAACGTCTTTTGGCAAAACATGTAGATAGGTATGCTGTTTCCTAGCTTGCAATCTGGCTTTCTTAAAAGCCTTGTAGCGTGTAATACCCTTCTTATATTCTCCAATAATGTACAGATATCCCTCAATTGTAGTCGGGAAGTTCGTATGATTGGTATTGATTTTGTGCTGTCTTTGACCGTGTTAGTCACGTGGCCTTGTTTTTAAACTCAAACACTTAGGAGTGGGTGGGTCTTACCTTAGCATCATTATTGAATTTTTCGAGTAATAAATTGCAGAGTGGTTGGTGATGGGTACCATAGTGAGTATAGGAATGCTGTATGTGGTGTTCCTGAGGGTAGTGTTCTTGGCCCATTACTTTTCATACTATATACACATGATATGTGATTTGTCTTAGAAAACAAGATCGTTGCATATGCAGTTTATACTACTCTCTTTGTTTCAATTCCTTCTCCTGACTGTAGATCTGTGGTTGCTGAATGCCTTAATAGAGATCTAACTAAAAATGGTGCATGGTGAGAAGTATGAGGCGTCAAGTTGAACCCTAACAAATCTCACATTATGAATGCAGGTAGGTCGAGGACAGTGACTTCTCAACATCTAGATGTCAGTGTTGCTAATGTTTCTTTAGTTCTATACGACTCTTAGAATTTTAGGTGTGATTCTTTATAGAAAATTTACTGTTGAGAAATACATTCGGTCTCTTTCTTCTTCAATTGCACAAAAATTATCTCAATGAGAAAGTCTTTAAAGATTTTCGATGATCAATCTATTCTGAAGAAGTTATAATTCTTATTTTTGCCTTGTTCTCCTGGCTGGTCTTCAGCTGCTGATTCTCATCTTAAGCTGTTGGACAGGAACTTATGGTCTTGTAAATTTATATAAATATATGCAATTATATTGTACTTATTGAATAATAGGTACCCCAATTCATAGCGCTCCGCATTTTAAATTTATACTTGACTATTGGTTATAATTAGTGAAGCAAATACTTTAGGATTTGCTTTCTATAATTGTATTTTTTCCTTTCATTTTCAGACTTATGAGCATTAATTATGTGTGTGTTTGTTATTTTGAATAGGTTTTTGCCAAAATTAAAGGTATAAGGAGGCCGAAAAGAAATGGACAAACATGACTGATAGTTTAGCTGTTCAAAATCTTTAATGAAGACGAACCATTGAGAAATAGAAATTAGGGTTAGATTCAAGAATATGATGGCAGTGCACATCCGGTAGCTATCCGTTGTCCATAGTAAGAAATAGTTGATCATATGTTCATATATGCATAGCGTAATATATACTTCACTAAACAGAAAGTTACTGCATCGATATTCGCTGTATAACTGTCGCCTGTGGTTCAAAGTTTGGGACTTGCACATAATTTGAAAATCGTGAAATGTATTAGTTATTCATAGTCTCATAAGAACTTTGTTGTTTCTAATCCTCTAACTTAAAAGCCCTAGTTTAAACACAGAATAAGTACAAGAGTTATGCTCATAAAATTCAAATCTGTTAGGCTAGATGTTGAATTATGCTTATGATTTGTGCGGTAGATGAGCTAAAGAACCATCTTATTTCAGAAGTGGCTTAGAATTTAGGAGCTCTGAGATCTGATTTCTTGCTTCTGTCTTCTAGTCTTCCGTTTGAAACATTGAGAGATTCAATAAATATCTTTTGATGTTAAGTAAACAACTTTTATATTTATTACAAATAATTTGATATTTATTACGGATTAAGAGGAGGCAAAACTGTCATGCACGTAATATGCACTTTATGAATATATATATATATATATATATATATATATATATATATATATATATATATATATATATATATATTTTTTTTTTTTTTTTTTTTTTTTTAGGGGAATTACAATAAATCATATTTCCCGGATGAACCTGCTTCCTTTAAAATAAATACAACATTGTATTTATACACTGTATCATCTCGGAGAACTCTGGATAGAGAGTCACTAACCCCTCTCTCTTGGTATTCAAAGAGAAAACATATCATTCAGATCCGTTGAAATGGTTGTATTGTTAGTGATGTTTTAATATTTATTTTCACCTTTAAAGTTCTTGACATTTGCAACTCTGACTTTTATGGGTTACTATTTCGTGTATCAATAAATATTTTGATATTGAAACATTAAAAAAATATTTTTTTTTTTTCATGTTTACTAGAGGGAATTTGTTTTACCTCTTCATGTTTCCCTAATATGTAACTTGAGTCTTCATACTTCATCTTTCAAAGATTCATGCTTACCGCCTTTATGGAGAATAGTAAAAACTAAGCAATTTTTTTTTCGGCTAAATATGCACAAAGTGTTTGTTCCACTTAGATCCAGCCGTCTTTTTTTGGAAACATTTGTAGGGATTGAGATTTACTTTAAATATTCCATCGGATACAAAATAATCATTAATGAAGACCTTATATCAAAGGTATTTTCTTTTTTCAGGATGCCTGAAAAATTTAAATCAATCAATCAATCAATCTGTCTAAGCCTTTATTTTTGTGGGTAAATTTATGAATATTCTATCAGCTCAAAATTCTGTTAGGCCGATGGACAGAATCAGTTATAGCATTATAAATGGTGTTCTTTTTGGTGAATTTTATCAATTACTCTCTCCACCTATTCCTCCATAATGGTGTTTAGGAACATTCGCGTACATATTCCTATAAGAATCAGGTGATTTTGCTTTCGACGCATAGGACTAACTCGACTGTTAGAAAAAGAAAATCTGTATTGTTTTCTGATCATTAAGATTTTTCAGGGTCCCCTGAACATTTAAACATATCAAAATGTAATTGCTCTTGTCTTTTAGTTATTTTGTCTAGATGGAGGGAGACCAGATTGTATCTTGATATGATCATATCAATGATTTCTAGAACTTAAAGGTTTGGAATCCAGTGCCTATATACGGTATATATATATATATATATATATATATATATATATATATATATATATATGTATATATGCATATATATATATGTATATATACATATATATATATATATATATATATATATTTAATGTATATATATGTATATATGCATATATATATGTATATATATATATATATATATATATATATATATATATATATATATATATATATATATATATATATATAATCAGCGCTCAACCCCCCCTCCACGCGAGCTAGGACCAGGGAGGGCCAGGCAATGGCTGCTGATACCTTAGACAGTAAGGAAACTATTAAGTTTGAGCGGGACTCGAATCCCAGTCTGGCGACACCAGGCAGACACGTTATCAATAGGCCACAACACTAAAATCACTTTTATTAAGATTTGAATATTTTTTACTTGTATTTAGAGCTGTTTTATCTATTTTCTTTTCACGCCAAGGAAGACTAGTCAGGTTTCATCATCTGAGAAAAACCAATTTGAAGTCAGATACCGGTAAAACGTCACTCTAGAAATCTAGAAATGTTTCATTGTCAATAAACAATATTGTTGGCATCCTTTTTTAGATTACCCCTTGACTTCAAACAAAGAGCAAGACTGCTAAAGGTGTTAGTGTATTGCAATTGGGAATTACTAGACTACATCGTCCCCTTCGGAAAGAAATAAGAACTATGCATTGTAAAATATAATCCATCCAAGGGAGTATTGGCAACTTTAGATTAGCCTAATGAGGAATTTATATATACAGTATATATATATATATATATATATATATATATATATATATATATATATATATATTATATATATATATATATATATGTGTGTGTGTATATATATATATATATATATATATATATATATATATATACATACATACATACATACATACATACATATATACATACATACGTATTATGATCCTTGTTCCGACTACAAGGCATAGCTTCAAGTTCTTGCCAAGCCAGAAGCATTTATCATAAAATAATATCCATTGGATATATATTTCCAAGGTTGATTTTGATATTAAATCCCCTTTGTTGTTGATACTTACATGTGTTTGCGTTGAATAGATGTCAGTTTGTCGGTCATTTTGTTTATTTGTGGAATGAGAAGATTGATGATACAAACGAGTTAAAGTGTCATAAAAAATGATTTCTAGTCATTCGGGTGATTCCACTCATATTAAACAGTTTGTGGTGCCCTATAATTCATAAACTGGAGAAAATAAATTCAAAGAAGATTAAAGGATTATAAATTGTATAATAACATAGGTATTCATAATATCCACAAAACTAATTAGGAGACTTATATAACTTATTTTTGTTCTTTCCGTCATAAAGTTATAATATCGTAAAAGTCCACCCTACCATATTTTTGTGAAACTTAGAACTTCTGTGCTGGATGAAATGGTTCGGGACAAATTTTTCAGAATATGCTTTCGTTAGTGACCTGGCTTAATCATGTTTGCAATGCCTACCCTTAATTCCCCCAACCCCTCCCCACCCCCTCCTTATTTTGTGATTTTTACTGTATTTTGGCAATTTCCTGTCTTCCAGCAGCAACATTCCATTTTCTTCTCATTTTAGCGTAGGCCTACCCTATTTTCTTACGTAGGCCTTCTGGTGCGTGTGACGTGAGCTGCTCGAAGAAATGAGTCTGCTATTCCTTCAGTTGTGATCTCTGCTTGTACCAGTGCTTGGGTCCACCCACTTCCCTGCAACCAGTCACCCAGGGTCTTCAGTGCCGTCATCTCAATATGCAACCCCCCAAACATCACCACCAGTTGGTCTTCTCCATATGTGTTTGGCCACTTCCACTGGATCTGTTTTGCTAGAGTGAATAGTGGCTGGTCGCAAGTCAGAACTGGAGTTTGGCCTGGGTTGAGATGTTTAACTGCACTCCTGACTACATCAATAGAGTGTCTGATCATTGCCACAGTGTGAGCACTCTCCTGGAACAAGGGAAGCAGGGACGTTGGTGTGATGACTGGTTGCTTTGGATCTTGGTGCCTTGCATGGTATGCAGCCCATGATGTGTTTTCACAGGCCTCAACATCATCTTTGAGAACACTTCTCGTGTTCTCCAGCCACATATACTCATCTTCTATGTGCTGCTCACAGTTGTGGCGTCTAAGAGAGGTCACAGAAGTAGCTGGGATCATTTGCCCTTTGACAGAAGAAGCAACAGGACGTACATCCGTGTAATATTCTGGTAGAGGCTCAACCGTCTTTGATCCAGTATCACGCCCAGTGAGAGCAATGCTACGATCCACTCCCTCATCTGCACACGTTGGGTGTTGAAAAAGCGAGATTCCTGTTCCATGGAATGAATTCTTGGCTGTGGTGGCACTTGGGTTGTGGTCAATGTTGTCCACAGCCGCAGTTGTGAACACATTGCTACGCAGGGTAGGCGGGCAGACCACTTCCTCTATGCGGTACAGCTGACACACGCTGTTTCCCATCTGGGCAGAAAGACGTAGGACTCTGTCATATGAGATGCTTAGGCCCAGAGAGAAGAGCTTGTCCACAAGTCCTCTCTTGCGTGTTTCAGCATACAGCATCAGCCCAACATAGGTTGGAAGAGGAGTTTCTTGAGACGTACTGTGTCTGACAGCTGGAGGCTCCTGTGTCTTGGTTGCTCCCTGCTTCCGACTTTGCTTGACACTGTTGAACTTGAGAAGCTGCGCAATGGAAAGAGCTGCTTGTGTTGAAGAGGAATGGCTTTGATTCTTGATGGTGGGGCCATCCAGCACCATATTTACCATTGCAACTAGTACGTTTGGCACAGAGTCCTCCTGACAGCCGCCCGGGAATGATCCACGGAATTGGTAAGTGTCTTCAAACATATATCGACGAACTATCTGTGCAGCACGCGCAAGGTGAACTGCCTCAGTGTCACAGTCTTGCTCGCAGGCTTTGCCTAGCGCTTCACCAATGTCTTCATCAAACGCTAGTAAAACATCTCGGCCTTTGCTGTGGGATCTCAGGCCTGGTATCTGGGCTAACAGGCGCTCTTTCAGCCTTGTGCTATTAACTTTCTGGCACAAAACAACCCCGAGCTGTTCCATTCTTGTTGTGTATAGCTTTACAAGTTCTGCGAGTCTGAAGACTGGGGTGGTGCCCTCTTCTAGGTGGGTTTCCTCGATATACAGGACCAGTTCAGCCAGTACGATTCTTGACATTACACCTTCATGGTCAGTTTTCTGCTCGGCTTCTACAGTGGTCTTTGCACGATAGTAAAGAGCCAACAAACACTTGGAATGGTACTTGGCCTCCAGAGCCACCATATCACCCATGCTGAGCCTGGCTATGAGTTCATTGTCCCCAACTTGCGCTGCACACTTCCGTACGCGTGTGTCCACCTGGAAGGTTGTTACTTCATGTAGGGTCTCTGTGCCAGACTTTCCACAGAAAAAGCAGGAGGTGCCGCTGGTAGTGGCTTCTGAAGAGTGTGTTCTGGCGCGCTTGGCCTGGACATTGTCAGTACTATCAAATGCTGAGCTGCTTGCGATGCGTCTCTTCTCTGCTCTTCGTAGCATTGTGTTATTGTATTTGAGCATACATGTTTTATGCCACTTGGCCTGGTGGGCAACCATTGTCGCCTCAACACCTTGTCCTTCATCTAGTCTCTGTAACTGAACAGTTCTTGGCAGTTCTCCGAGTTCATCAAATTTGACCAAGTTTGCAGCCATTGTCGTGTATCCACTCCCAGGGTCTCGGCGTTTAGACAGTACTGGGCAGACAAGTGACTCTGTTGTCTCCTCTTGACATACAAGACACAGCTTCCAGTTTGTCTCAGGAGGTGTTGTGGGAGTACGTTGCTCAAAAGTATCGACCAGTTGGAACTTCTTTGCCATGGCTGCAGTCTGGAACAACGCGTCTCTGATGTCAGGTGGTGCTGCTGCTGCCTCACCTGCAAAGACACAAAACACCACCATGTTACCAC
>NC_090729.1:146395883-146433383 GCF_036898095.1 Palaemon carinicauda
TATTATTATTATTATTATTATTATTATTATTATTATTATTATTATTATTATTATTAGCCAAGCTACAACCCTAGTTGGAAAAGCAAGATGTTATAAGCCTAAGGGCTCCAACAGGGAAAAATAGCCCAGGGAGGAAAGGAAATAAGGAAATGAATAAATGATGAGAGTAAATTAACAATATATCATTCTAAAACCAGCAACAGCGTCAAAACAGATATGACCTATATAAACTATTAACAACGTCAAAAACAGTTATGTCATATATAAACTATAAAAAGACTTATGTCAGCCTGGTCAACATAAAAACATTTGCTCCAACTTTGAACTTTTGAAGTTCTACTGATTCAACTACCCGATTAGGAAGATCATTACACAACTTGGTAACAGCTGGAATAAAACTTCTAGAATACTGTGTAGTATTGAGCCTCATGATGGAGAAGGCCTGGCTATTAGAATTAACTGCCTGCCTAGTATTACGAACAGGATGGAATTGTCCAGGGAGATCTGAATGTAAAGGATGGTCAGAGTTATGAAAAATCTTATGCAACATGCATAATGAACTAACTGAACGACGGTGCCAAAGATTAATATCTAGATCAGGAATAAGAAATTTAATAGACCATAAGTTTCTGTCCAACAAATTAAGAAAAGAATCAGAAGCTGAATACCAGAAAGGAGAACAATACTCTAAACAAGGTAGAATGAAAGAATTAAAGCACTTCTTCAGAATAGATTGATCACCGAAAATCTTGTAAGACTTCCTCAATAAGCCAATTTTTTGTGCAATTGAAGAAGACACAGACCTAATGTGTTTCTCAAAAGTAAATTTGCTGTCGAGAATCACACCTAAAATTTTAAAAGAGTCATACAAATTTAAAGAAACATTATCAATAATGAGATCCGGATGTTGAACAGCCACCGTCCTTGACCTACTTAGAATCATACTTTGAGTTTTGCTAGGATTCAACTTCATACCCCATAATTTGCACCAAGCACTAATTTTAGCTAAATCTCTATTAAGGGATTCACCAACCCCAAATCTACATTCAGGGGATGGAATTGATGCAAGGAGAGTAGCATCATCTGCATATGAAACAAGCTTGTTTTCTAGGCCAAACCACATGTCATGTTTATATAGTATGAAAAGTAATGGTCCAAGAACACTACCCTGTGGAACACCGGATATCACATTCCTATACTCACTATGGTGCCCATCAACAACAACTCTTTGAGATCTATTACCTAAAAAATCAATAATAACACTAAGAAACGACCCACCCACTCCCAACTGTTTGAGTTTGAAAACAGGCCTCATGATTAACACGGTCAAAGGCAGCACTAAAATCAAGGCCAATCATACGAACTTCCTGACCACAATCAAGGGATTTCTTTACAGCATTGGAGATTGTAAGAAGGGCATCACATGCTCCAAGGCCTTTACGAAAGCCAAATTGCAAACTAGGGAGTAGATGATTACCTTCAGCAAACCTATTAAGACATTTTGCCAGCAGACGTTTAATAACTTTAGATAATATGGGAGTTATGGAAATTAGGTGGTAATCAGTGGGACTTGAGCTACCACAAACACATTTACATAGAGGAGTAACACTACCAATTCGCCAACAAGTGTTAAAAGCTCCTCTTCTTGCTAACTTGCGCAAAATAACAGATAACTTAGAAGCTAAGAAATCTGCTGTCTTTTTAAAAAACAAAGGAAAAATACCATTTGGGTCTACAACTCCATAAGCATCAAGGTCCATCAACAGAGCTTTAATTTCACGAGATCAAAAAGCTAAACTAATTAGTTTAGCCTCAGGAAAACATGAATGAGGAAGTTCAAGTTTTTTATTACTCTGTTTACTGTCAAAAACATCAGCCAAAAGGGTTGCCTTTTCCTTTGGACAGTGAGTGACTGAGCCATCTGGTTTAAGTAAAGGAGGAACTGTTGCATCTACACCAAAGAGTGCAAATTTAAGGGTAGACCACCATTTATGTTCCTGAGTTGTACCAGAAAGGGTTTCTTTTATGATTAAATTGTACTCCTTTTCAGTTGAGGCATAAACTCTCTGAGCAAAAGCTCGAAGCTGAGTATAGTTGTTCCAGGTCAAATCTGATCTGTTACCCTTCCAAAGATGATAGGCCTCCTGCTTCTCCAAATAAGCACGCCTACAATCATCAATGAACCACGGTTTGTCCTTCACTCGGAACCTTAGCACACGAGAAGGGATACGCCTATCATTTATGTTGACTAGATTCTCATTCAGAGGGACAACAGGATCTTCACTATTATATAATTGTGACCAATTCAAGCACAAAAGATCATGCAAAATCCTATTCCAGTCTGCTTGGGATTTCATATAAATTTTACAAGAGTATGATATATCAGCGACATGCTGCTGAGTCTTCACTACTAATGAAATCAAGGCATGATCAGATGTCCTGACTGGAGAACCAACCTTGCTAGTTATAACACCAGGGGAGTCAGTGTATACGAGGTCCAAGCAATTACCAGACCTGTGAGTGGCTTCGTTTATGATTTGCTCACAACCTGATTCAGAGGCAAGTTCTAAAGCTCTTATGCCATGGCGATTGCTAGGAGAGATAGAACTTAACCACTTCCCATGGTGAGCATTAAAATCCCCAACAAAGACAAAAGAAGCCTTTCTATCATCTTATATCTTAGCCATAATGGTAAGAAGACAATCGAAGATAGAATCATCCATGTCTGGATTCTGGTAGATCGAACACAAATAAAAGTTATTATGCCTGCCACAAACTTTTATTACCTGAATCTCATGACATCCAAATTGATATCAGGACTTATGAGAAGCAGGGTACTCGGTCCTAATATACACCGCCATTCCCCTGGCCCTAGGGATGGCATCACGTTTCAACATTATTGGATTCTTAAAACCAGTTATAAGGAGCTCAGATGAATGCCTCATATTAGAAACCAAAGTTTCTGAGCACAAAAGAATATCATACTGTCTAGACGCAACTGTAAGGTCTTGGATATTTGCATGAAGACCACGAATATTGCAATACAGAAGACGACATTGCCGAAATCTAGGACGTACTGGTCCCGGATTTCGCTCAATGTCTCCAGACAGCATAAGAATTTATAGAAACAAAAAAGAGACATCATACATAAAAACTAGATTAACAAGAATTATAACAAAAACAATATGTACAGAATTATAAATAAAGTGATTGATGATACCCATAGACTAAAGTAAAAAGTCGGAAAAACTGGTCAACATGGAGGAGCCGATACACCATGCAAGGCTAAATACCCTCCAGGATAGCCACTTCAACTGAAGGGAGGACAGTAAGGATGGTTTTGAGAAGAAAAAGAATCAGGAAAAGGAAGAGACAACCTCTTGATAAACCACCAGGCATCCATGGCCCTTCTATTGAGCCTGCCCAACACACCATTTCAAAAAAACAAGGGAAAGAAAAAAAATAATAATAAGATTTAATAGTGTGCCCGAGTGTACCCTCAAGCAAGAGAACTCTAACCTAAGATAGTGGAAGACCATTGTACAGAGGCTATGGCACTACCCAAGACTAGAGAGCAATGGTTTAATTTTGGAGTGTCCTTCTCCTAGAAGAGCTGCTTACCATAGCTAATGAGTCTCTTCTACCCTTACCAAGAGGAAAGTACACTGAACAAATTGCAGTGCAGTAATGAACCCCTTGGGTGAAGAAGTGTTTAGTATCTCATTGTTGTCAGGTTCATGAGGAAAGACGAGAATATGTAAAGTATAGGCCAGACTATTCTGTGTAAGTGTAGGCAAAGAAAAAATAAGCCGTAACCAGAGAGAGGGATCCAATGCATTACTGTCTGGCCAGTCAAAGGATCCAATACCTCTCTAGTGGTAGTATCTCAACGGGCGGCTGGTGCCCTGGCCAACCTACTAGCTGAACAAACCAAATATTTCTGTAAGAATAATAAATCACAAGATGATATATAAGTTAAATGCAGTTGATTAGTTTCCAGTGAATTTTGATGAAAAAGAAAAAAAATCGAATGATTCTATATGAACTTACAAAATATTGAAGTTGAAATACTGCATTCAATTCCACCAGTTACAATTTTAAAATGCATTATCCCTTTAGCTTGACTAGATTTCTTTACTAAGCTAAATTATCATTTTTTTTTTTTGTTACAAACATAAGATTTTAAAAATGCATTATTAAGAAACGTTTACTTAAGATTTTTCTGTAATAGATTTACTTGGGTGATCAATTTGAAATTGTACTACTCCCTCATCTACAATGTTTTTATCAAAGATCTTGAGGCAATTGTAACCTTGACTAAGAGTACATTGTATTTTACGTTAATTTCAATGAAATTCAAGAAAAAAATAACAGTTACATGTATCTGCAAAAATTACATTGAAAACTTGATTTTGTAATTGAATTCGTATTAAAAATTATTCTCAATCAAACACATTCTAGAAAACATTATGGTAAATCTGACTTATTAAAGATATTAGTAGCGATAACTTGACATCTTGAACACTATGAGCGACGACTTGATATATACAGTATCTTGAAAAATAGCCTAGACTTCTTTCGGTCTTCCAAAAGCTCGAGAATTTTCAGTGTCACTGTGCTCAACTATCAAAAATATAAAAAAAACGTCCAATTATTGAGATTGTCCATCTGAATGCGCAAAGGTTACCAAAACGAGAATACCAGGCACTTCAGTCATGTGCCATATTAGATTTGGAAATAGTTATTACGAAGTTCCTACAATGGATGACTTTACTTGACGTCAACCTTAATCAAACTTTCAGAACATAGAGAGCCAACCCCAATTTATATTATTGCTGCTTTTGTCAGGAAATGTAAACGACAAAGATGGCTAGATAGATGTTCATAGGTGTCGTCATTGTCACCATAATCATTATTACTGTTTAGTTTTATCTAACTATTCATGAATATGCTTAGCGAAATCTTGCAAAATCATTTCACCTATAAAGGAATATCTCGTATTTAGTTGCTTTTTTTGCATAAAATTAATTCACGTTATGACTTGTTAGTTTTTACAAAGGTATTTTTCACGTATGCATTTTGAAATTAAACAAATCAATTATTGCCATTGGAATGCTGTAGTTGTTTTAAAACTACGCAAAAAACAATAATCAAAGCAAAAATTGTTGAAGTTGAATGTATTAATATTTATACACGCGTTAGGCTACTCAGCATAACTATTCTATGTAAGGTGGATTTTGGACAAGTTTAGAAATTATTTACAATTATCTTGTATAATCGGAACGTGGAAGCTAACAAATTGAACATCGCAGTAGCAGATTGTTGAAAACTCTTGAGTGATTCAATTAGAATTTAGCTTGTGTATCTTTTCATGCCCTTTACGACCTATTTCTTTCCACAAATATTCACCATTGTTAAATAACACTACTTGTTAATCATGAATATTTGCACCACTTACGGTTATAATGAAAATAAAGGGGTTCTTTGTAAAAAGATGTATATAATCCTAGCAATGAGGAGTCCCTTTTATCGGGTTCATTTCTGGTGAGTTTCATCTCTTCCTTTCAAGGGAAAGCTTCTTGCTTTGTCCTGCGAAATACGGTTATGAGATAATGAGGGTCGCAGAGACGATCCGAGATGTTCATCACTCGCTTTCATTGTCGTGATTATTTATTTTCCTGGAGAATAGCCATCCCTTTGTTCTGTAACCTTCACATTCATTTTTCTTTTTTCTTTTTTTCAACGAAGAGATATGAACTTCTCAAGAACTTCTATTGCGAATTTCCATTATTTCATGTAATGTAATTTGGGTATTCGTGCGTACATAACACCATTTTTTTATCGACATTTTCAAGATTAGTAAAATCCTTGTTGAGTTAACATGTTTGTTTTCTTTTTATTATTTCACTGTCTCTGGTGATTCGAATATATTTACAAAATTCTGGGCATTGTCACAGGCAGACCCCAGAGCTTTATCATTAAATGTTTCCGTTGTTTTAGATCGGTATATTTCTTAATATTAAATCTTTTGATACCTTTTTTTACTTGTCATTCTTCAATGACTACTGTTTATTCGGCTAAATACTTTATTTATTCGTTTGTTGTTTTCAGGATCATAGTCATTTACATAATAATCTTTTTATCCGTCCTTAGATTTCCATTGGCATACTACGTATGATAAAATTATTTTTCTTTTATAACTTTCAGCAAGTGCCTTCATCAAGAAATTTCTCGAGGGTATTATAACACTACAGTAATTTTGCTTGGATATTGTTGGTGATTTTTTCTTGATTCTGCATTAAATACGAACGTGGTTGGTAATCATATGGCAAATGTGCATATGGGTTCATTGAAAGCATCATATGTTCGTTTTTCCTATAAATTGTCTATTGCAAAAGCCACTAGCCCCGTTACAAGATACCCGTAAATATTTTTCACTTCTCGAATTGTTCTAATATCACGTGATGGTCAATTGCTGTCTATAAAGATTGATGAAAGGTAATTTCTTAGCAATTTGACAACGTCTTGTGTCTGTCCTTATTGGCTTCCCGCTTACTACTCTCCTTGAGTATCATCTTCCTTACATTGATGAAATACCTTCAAGATAATATTCTCAGCTCCAGAGAACAATATTTCTGTCAGTGTAATGAGCTTCGTTGCAAAAAGTAGGTTAAAAAAGAAGCCAGCTTACGATAGAGAAGTAGGTGATTGATATATTCGTTGGTTGTAAATAACCTTGCGTCGTAATTACCAGGGTCACTGACATCGAAGGATTTAGCAAGAGGTAGATAGAAAAGGGCAATCATATTACTTTCATGCACTTATAACACGAAGGCAGGCATGAAATGACTCCTCTCTAATATGAGAGCCCTTTAGCAAACAGGGCCGGTTATTATTATTATTATTATTATTATTATTATTATTATTATTATTATTATTATTAGCTAAGCTACAACCCTAATTGGAAAAGTAGGATGCTGTAAGCCAAAGGGTCCAACAGGGAAAATAGCCTAGTGAGGAAAGGAAATAAGTTAACTAGACAACCGAAAGGCTTTCTAGAGGAAACCAAAGCGTTTCTTGTTCTGTAAGTGCTTCGATAATGTGGACCTGACAGTAAACGAGCAATATGCGATGTGAAATGCTGAATGCCTTCGAATGTATAGGATGAAATGAATGTGAAGGTTCAGTAGAGAGTAGGGTTCCCCTGATGTATAAGACCAGAAAAGCAGTCCTAAGGTAAAGTAAGTAAAGTAACTAATAGAATAGTGTCCCGGAGTTTACCCTCAAAGAAGAAAACTATAACCCAAAACATTGGATGTCCATAGTACAGAGGTTAGGGTACTACCCTAGATTTGAGAACAATGGTTTGATTTTGGAGTGTCCCTCTCCTAAAAGAGCTGCTTACCATAGCTAAAGAGTCTCTTCTTGAAAACGAAAATACAGAGGAAAGCAGAGAAAAATTTACCGTTCATGATGCTCTGGAAATGAACATAGGCAATAATAACTATAAAGTTCGTGAATTTGGTGTTTCAGATAGTTTTTGAAGTCATGCCAGCAGTAAGAAAACAACAAACAAACAGAGGAACTCAAAAAGCAATTAAAACAGGTTAGGGGAGAAAATGACAGTTTAAGGAAATACATTCATCAAATAACGGAAAATTTATATATTATAAAGAATTTAGTTATTACGAGGACTGAGGCAATTTTAAGTGATTTTTTTAGTAAGGCCAATGTTAAACCCATAATAATTAAGAAAACATTGCATGAATGAAGCAGGGAGGACACTGTTGTGGCCTTGACTCTGGGAAGTCTAGGGCCAAAGTGCTACAAATGTTTGAGATTAAAAAAAAGGTTCCCATTGCCTTGTGCCAGTTCATTAAATGCAAGATCACGTCATTTTCATTGTGAAGCAGGGATCGTAACATGTGTATTAATATTCTTACGTGCAAAAAACGAAAAGCATACTCCAACAAAAAAAAAAAAAATTGTTTTAAGTCTGGATGAAATGTATGTAATGCAAGTGGGGTGTTAAGACCACGGGAGAGATATTCTATATAAGCCTCATGATAGGGTCTTGGTTGTTATGTTAAAGGACCTTGTTGGCAGATGGAAACAACCGATATACTTTGACTTTGATCATGCAAATATTAAGAAAATTGTATTGGCTATAATCAAGAAAGTAGAGAACATAGAATTTTCTGACGTTGCTTTGTTACATGCCATGGGATCAGCAAATCTTCGTATGTCGAAGAAACTGAATTGATCCCATAGATAACAAAATATCATTAAAACCCCATAGGCTGATATATCATATATATATATATATATATATATATATATATATATATATATATATATATATATATATGTGTGTGTGTGTGTGTGTGTGTGTGTATGTGTGTGTTTGTGTGTGGGTTTCTTTGTTTCTGTGTATGTATGTATTTTGCAGACTTTTCCCATTTGATAAAGTTAATTGAAAGTTAATTTATTGATTTTGTATTTTATTTAAAAAATGCGAGTTCTATTTCAGTTTTAAGTATCGGAGAAATTGTCAGTAAAGCTGGATTTGAGTTTAGTTAGGCATATAAGGTAAATGGAATACATTTAATTGTCAGTGGATACACAAGGCAACTTGTAAGATGTGCAGTATTATTGTCGTCTAAATCATGCTCACATGCTTTAATTTTCTATGAGAGAAGAATTTACTAAAGTCAAACACTCGGAGGAAAACTTCTAATTGTCTCTTTGATTTATTCCTGTTATCTTCAATTTTCTTGTGATGATAAGTACGAAAATTGTTTTTCATATCTAAGCTTTCACGGCAGATTCAGAGCCGAATATCCCTCTTGTCTTATTCCTTATCTGCACTTTTTTTTATTACTAATTATGTTATGCGCATTTCCACACCTGGTTCTTATTATTTAACAAAATTCATAGTTTGCAAGGCATTTACCATCAATCTGTCGAAATACTTGCTGTACAAGTACCAACCATGGTAATATTTTCTTTGCTCGTATCTATTGGTAATAGGTTGACCAAGATACTACTACTAATACTACTACTACTATTATTACTACTCCTTATAAATGGTTTTATAAAGCCAATTATTTTGAAACGGATTCCATTCCTAGGGCCAGGGGAATAACGGTGTATATTAGGACTGAGTCCCGGTGTAAAGGATTCAAGTTACCCCCCGTTTCAAATTTCCTCACGGTAACTTGAAACCGGTTTCAGATTACCGGGGGGGGGGTAGTTTGAAACCGGTTTCAAGTTACCCCCTCTGTTTTCAAGTTACCCCCTCATCAGAATGATAAATAATTCATGTGACATCGCAAATATGTATAATGCATTTATTGTTGGCTTCGCAGCAGTAGGAAAAGTAGTTTAATCTGGTATTTAAGACCAAAAATTGTGTATTAGTGAATTATATGACACGTTAAAAGTCACAGACTGTAATTCAAGGTTTTGTGATAAAGGCTAGGTAAAATTTTATTTTATTTCTGTTCGTGTGATTGTTGATATTTTCGTATTTAAGACCTAAATTGTCATATAATTCCCTAATTCACAATATTTGAAGTTACAGACTTTCATTTAAGGTTTAGTGATCACGGTGAGGTAAAACTTTATTTTATTTCAGTGTGCGCGTGATTGTCGAGATTTCTTTATTTTTTTATTTTTAAATAACTGGCCTTATCTTTCAATTAAACACAAACTATGACGCATCTAACTTTATACAAAACAATTATTAAGTAAAAAAAAAGATAGATATTACCCGTAAAAATATTTGAAATCAAAACCATCATAATGAACCCTGTTTTAGCATTACATGAAAAAAAAATATTTACTAAATTAAATATTAAGAAAAAAAATGGGAAAATGGTAATGAAATTGTTAAATTTGGAATTGACCAAACAATCAAACGTGTCACAGATGCAGCCAACTTATAAAAAACGACTTTGTTTCAGATTTGCAAGGCAAATTGGGTCAAGGGTATTAAGCATACTGATAACATTATAAAGGAAGACATGAAAATGGTCTGAATGAACTAATTTATTGAATCTTTTGTGATAGCACTAACTTCATCTGACGAAGTCACCATAACCACGTTTGCTAATATAACTTTTGTTGTAAAGAAATTAATTTTGTCGATTAATTAAATAAATTCTAAATCAATACAATCACCTACGTAAATATACCATATTAAACATAGTTAGTTAAATCCTTTGTAAAGAATCCTGTCTTTTAATAATCAATCAGAATTGAGAAATGAATTCATTTGATATCAAAATTAAGATTATTTCTGTTAGTATGTTAATCGTTTTATAACAATTTTGCTATTTGTTATATTTAAGAGTTTCAACTTGTCACCACGTGGTTGCAAACAAAAAGAACGAAGGAAATAATTTAGGGAGAGTATCAAATTAAAGGTTTATATTCTTAGACCGTTCAAATCCGGGTGAATGACTTATTAGTTGACCCTTTTCTCCTATTCTTGGCTCGCCCATAGATTAAAGCGGTCAAGCCAGGTGTGCTTTGAAAATGACCCAAGAGAACTGGCAATGCCGCTATTGGGCTCCGAGTTTGCTCTTAAAATGGTTTGACCATACCCATAGTTGCAATATAACAATAGAACTCCTTGTGTCCATATATCTCTTTGTTTATTCATTTATTCTGTCACTGATAATGCATAGTAACTTCGTAGTATTTGGATGCTATGCACGTAAAAAATAAAAGCTCAAATATAAATTACCAACATGCATGTCGTCGTGCAGACAGAATTAACATGTAAGCTACTGTTAGCTCGATTCATTTTAAACCAGAGGACATTAAAGATGGTATGAAGTCTCGATTACTAGGTATTGCTGTTTTGTCATTTGATGAAATGAGTAATAAGAAAGAATGGAGCTATGACAAAGGGGCAGAAGTGTTATATAAACCGCATGGAAATGTACAGGTGACCATGTGGCGAAGTCTTTTTTTTCTTTATGATACATTTCAGGTAAAATTCTTAAACATTTTATGACACCGTTTTTCAATAATTTTCCATTTCGAGATCAACAACAGAGAAAAAAAAAATCCATACACGAATCCATCACTTACTACTCTGGAAGATGGTTTAAATAGGATTTGATTTAGCCCATGATAACACACAGCTGCCTGCCCTTAGGCTAAAATCAGTAACAACAGTTGTGAGATTAACACAAGCTGTGTTCAATGTCATGCATAGAGGGCTATAAAGTGTAACGACTTTTCCGTAGTCCAGGTGTTTTCGTATACAAACAACCAATGTAAGTACAGTAGAAGCAAACAGCATGTACTGTACCACGTTTTATTAAAACTGTTATAATTGCTTACAATCTTGCTCTATTAAAAGTGTAAATTATTTACAGATATCGTGAATGATATAGTATTTACAACATACATACAAATACATATACATGTATTATATGTATATATATATATATATATATATATATATATATATATATATATATATACAGTATATATATATATATATATATATATATATATATATATATATATACTGTATATATATACAATATATATATATATGTATGTATACATATATACTTATGATCAATATGTTGATTATACCTTATATAATATTTGCTTGCAATATAATTATGAAATATTTCAAATAATGGAAAAAATAACCGTCAAAATCAAATTTCACCTCGTCTTCCTGTCTCGGAAAAATATGCGCCCATGACTGATAATGGAATATCCGACATTTATTAGCTAAGATATAAACATAAGACGGATAAAGGCTGGATATTAATAAACGATACCAATAGGTGAAACAATACATGTATATACATATAACCTAATGATTGTGTTGACCCTGATTAAAAGCAATTTATTAATATTCATAAATGATGAGATCCTGCGCAAAAACGAGGGGGGTAATTTGAAACCAGGGGGGTAGCATAAAACCGGTTTCAAATTACCCCCGGGGGTAGTTTGAAACCGGTATCAAGTTACCCCCCGGTAGTTTGAATCCGGTTTCAAATTACCGGGGGGTAAGATTTGGAGGGGGTAATTTGAAACCGGTACACCGGGCTTCTCATAAGTCCTGCTATGAATGTGGATGTCATGAGATTCAGGTAACAAAAGTTTTATTTGTGTTCGATCTACCGGAATCCAGCCATGGATGATTCTATTTTCGACTGTCTTCTCAACATGATGGCTAAGATACAAGAAGATGAAAGAGAGGCCTGTTTTGATTTTTTTGGTGATTTCAATGCTCCCCATGGGCAATGGTTAAATTCTGTTCCTCCTGCTGATCGTCATGGCTTAAGAACTTTGGAGTTTGTCTCTGAATCAGGTTGTAAAAAAATCCTATGTGAAGCTACTCACAGGTCTTGGTAACTACTTGGGCCTCGTATACACCGACTCTCTTTGCGTTATAACAAGTAAGGTTGGTTCTCCAGGTGGGACATCTGATCATGCCTCGATTTCTTTAGAGGTGAAGACTTGAGCAATGGAATTGCATTTTGAGCGATCTTTTGGGATTGAATTTGTCACAATTGTATAATAGTGTTGATCCTGTTATTCCTTTGGATGGGAATCTAGTCATCATAATTGATATATATATATATATATATATATATATATATATATATATATATATATATATATCCATTCTCGTGTTCTAAGCTACCGAGTGAAAGACCAACCCTAGTTTAGTGATGATTGTAGACATGCTTATTTGGAGAAGTAAGATGCCTATCATCTTTGGAAGGGTAACAAATCAGATTGTACTTGGAATAACTATAGTCAGCTTAGAGCTTTTGCTCAGAGTTTATTCTTCAACTGAAAAGCAATACAATTTAACCATTAAAGACACCCTTTCTGGTACAAGCCAGGAACACAAGTGGTGACCTACCCTTAGAGCTCACTCTTTGGTGTAGATGCAATAGTTTGTTGTAGCTCAAGTCCAACTGATTACCACCCAATTTCCATTTCCATAACTCCCATATTAGCTAAAGTTTTTGAACGCCTTTTGGCAAAACGTATAAATAGGTTTGCTGAAGGTAATCATCTGTTCCCTAGTTTGCAATTTGGCTTTCGTGAAGGCTTTGGGGTATGTGATGCCCTTTTTACAATCTCCAATGCTGTACAGAAATCCTTTGATTGTGGACAGGAAGTTCTTTTGATTGGCCTTGAATTTAGTGCTGCCTTTGACTGTGTTAATCATGAGGACCTTGTTTTCAAACTCAAACAGTTGGGAGTGGATCGGCCTATTCTCAGCATTATTATTGAATTTTTAAGTAATAAATCGCAAGGAGTTGCTGTTGATGAGCACGATAGTGAGTATATGAATGTGATATCTGGTGTTAATCAGGGTAGTGTTCTTGGACCAATATTTTTCATACCATATACACATGGCATGTCATTTTGCCTAGAACACCGGCTCATTGAATATGCAGATAATGCTACTCTCTTTGCATCAATTCCATCTCCTGGGTGGAAATCAGAGGTTGCTGAATCCATTAATAGAGATCTAGCTAAAATCAGGCAAATCATGGGGCATGAAAATGAAGTAAATCAAGGACAGTTGCTCCTCAACATCCAGATCTCAGCATTGATAATGCCTCTTCAACTTTGTAAGACTCTTTTAGAATTTTAGGTGGGATTCTTGACAGCAAGTTTACTTTTGAGAAGCACAATGAGTCTGTCTTCTTCAATTGCATTAAAAATTGGCGTATTGAGAAAGTCTTGCAAGATTTTCGGTGATCAATCTGTTTTAAAGAAGTGTTTTAATTCTTTCTTTCTACCTTGTTTCAAGTATTGTTCTTACGGTCTATTAAATTTCATATCCCTGATCTAGATATTAATATCTGGCACAGTCGTTCAATGAGTTTGTTATGCATGGTGCATGAGGTTTTTCATAATTCTAACCATCCTAGTGCCTTCTCTAATATGACATTTCAAATGAAAAAGAAAATCACGGACATATGAAGAACTTGATTCACAAAGTACTACTCCACACTGACAGTTTTCAACATAATACTTTGGCTCGGTCATATCTGTGAAATCTCTGAATGTGGGGCTGAACGTGGAGTATTTAAAAGTATTTTGTTCACAGAATTCAAGTTGGCATTGAATACGCACATAAATCTCATTGTTGTATAACCTATAGTGATTGAAATATGAAACAAATGATAGTAGAGTCTTCTTCCAAATACTACATTATAGATCTGTGGAATAAATTGAAGCTCCTAGTATGTATACAGTTAACTTAAAGGAGAAAAGAGGAAGCATTAGTTGGTCAAAATAATTATATATGTATTGTTATATGCCATACTGATAGAATGTATAGTTACTGTGGATCACTCCAATCACTGATAGCTCAATTTTGAGCAGTATTATAATACTGGCAATAAAGAAATACTGTGATGCATTGTATTGTGAAATAACATGTAAATTTAATGTTATTACAGCATTAGGGTAGTATTATAATGTGAATGGTTTCAAATACAAATATTTGCATCTGCAGTTACTGCGCCAAAGCAACACACGCAGAGCACTAGCCTAGTTACCTGTACCGACATTGCAGGATTTTTGGTCAGCTCTTTGTTATCATTATATAAGATGACAACTTGGGAGTGAATTTTTGGAGCCGAAAGGCAGTCTTATACACCAAAGTATACGGGCTACCTTATACCTGTAATAAAAATCTAGCTTACACCTGTTTAAAGCACGTGGCTAGTAATATAGGCTTACTTCATACCTAAAACAAAAATATAGTCTACACCAGTTTATAGTACAATATGGCCAGTGCTATAGGCCACCTTATACCAAAAAACAAAAAACATAGCCTACACATGCTTATAGTGTAACGTGGCCAGTACTATAGGCAAGAAGTTCTTTAATATCCATTTAAGGTCTCAATGACTATAGGATTACCTTATAACTAAAAACTTAGTCTACACTCGTTTATGGTATAATGCAACAAGTACTATAGCCAAACCTTATACCAAACACAAAAACAGAACATACTCCTGTTTATATGCTAGTAAAAGGTGTCCAGTATTATAGGCTGCTTTATACTAAAGACAAAAACATACACCTAAAATCTTAACGCTCACTTGATGCTGTACGCTGTTCAATCTTCGTAACACAAGACGACTTCTTGCTGGAGTTAATAACACGTGTTATGAGTCGTTAGTCTCTCAGAGAGTCTACTGTAGCTGTACTGTAATACTCCGTTGGTGTATTGTTTTTTATTTCAATAATTTTGAAGTTTTTTGGTGGTAGTATGAAAATAAAAGCATCGCACAAAGCGCATCTCATCGGGATGAATTGTAATACATATGACGTAATTTGTCCTTTAAATATAAAGTGGAAGTTCTATTATTTTTTGCCTGTTTCTTAAAACGTAATGTTGGAAATTGTAAATGCACAAGTATAGTAATATAATAAACTAATAATTTTGTAGTTACGTCGGATGGAAAAGAAAGGACACTTCCCATAGGCAGATGCCAATGCTATAATAATAAAACAAATAGCTTCTCCAATATTGTATTTTTCATGATTTAGAATAAAATTCAAAACTTTGAGTTTTATATAGACTTAGACTTAACATTTAACACAATTCAGATAGAAAACCATTAAATTAAATGAACCAATGTGATGACACTATAGGTCCCTACCTCAAAATATGGGATTGCACCTGTAATTTCAGATATATTGACCTTAGCCAGGAATAATATTACGGTTTTAATACCAACCCTGCAAAAGTTAATAACTATGTAGGGTAAAGATTACGGTCATCAGTTTTACCAAAATACGACTTGAACGTTATAACTTCATTAGAATATACGGTATTGTTTAATGTAATTACGACATCAATATTTCGATTCTTTATACAACATTTTTTATCATAAACACGAAATACCAGTCAATTTCTGATGTAAATTTATTTTAGACAATTATATCTTACTTTGTGAAAAGGAACGGTATTTTCAGAAATATTATTGATGGAACGGGCGACGAGGAAATTGATCGGAAACGGATTTCACGAGAAAGATTGCTTGGTTTCTTTTTATATTAATCATACTTATGTCTCATTATCTTAGAGTGGATGACTCATATTTATATTTATTTTCTGGGAACTATTATGGCCTAGATCAACAGATAAATGAAATCGTTCACTGGGAGAAATTCATCGTTTGTTAGATTGAAATGAGCATAATCTTTCCTTGAAAGTGTCGATTTTCTCCTTAATTTCATTCATTTATGAATCTCCTAAGTAATGTATCTTCCTAGCCAAAGTGTCCCAGTGGTTCCTTGCATCCATAGTAAAAGTTTCCAAAACAGGGCAAAACGAGATTTCCGGAAATGAACGAACAGCAATAACTGCCCTCGTAATTTGTCCTCCTGAGAAATAAATGCACCAATTATAGGTTTCTCAAAAGATTTCTCCCCGAAAACCCAAAAGGCTCCGGTTTCCTGAGATTTGGTGGTGCTGGTGTGATTGAACTTTTTAGTTCTTGTTGATAATTTTTCATTTAAATGTATTTCTCATTACAGCGACTTCTTTTGAAATGAAAGTATGTTTCCTAATCTTTTCTTTCAAAATTTTTAGTGAGTAAGCACTGTTTCTTTATTTATTAGTTGATGACATTACATTAGTATCAACAGGAAACGGGAGTTATGTATTTAACGTATTGTAGTGCTTAAAACTTCCGATAAAGTGATAGCACTAGAAAAGAACTGTCGCACGTCTGTATCTCCTGACATTCAAAAGAAAAAAAAAATTAAGTTTTCAAATCAGAATAAAGGCCATAAAAACAAGAACCATCTCACTTTATATTACAGTATTATATATTAATTAGAACAGTGGCATTAAAACAGAAGAAGGATAGACTGTCGTCAACCTATTTCAAGTACACTGAAGATATTGTGCTAAAGTCCCAATAATAAGACGAGTTTTTTTTTGTTGGCTGATCTCTCTCCAACAAGGACAAGTATTTGTATCATACGGTGCCTCGTTATGAAGGAAAATGGTACATGTCTTGCTCAAAATTATTTTGTTTCTCTTGTTGTAAAATGAAAGAAATATCATTACCATCTCTCGATAGGAGGGAGAACTCCGGGATGGTATTTTGGGAAAAGAAAAACTTTACTGATTAAAAAAAAAACAAAAAAAAAAAAAACGGTGAATTTCATTAATGTTTCTATTTTTAATTTTTTGGGTATTATGAGGCATATGCTTTGGAATGTTTAATTTTAGAGTATTTCTTAGCTTGTTCATGTTATCTTTTGGCACAGATTAGTTAAACTCATACCTGATACCGGCTGAATATTTAACGTTAATAGTTAATTTCCTGTATTGTTCATTTTTTATATATAAAGTACATATATCTTGACATTATATATATATATATATATATATATATATATATATCTTTATATATATATATATATATATATATATATATATACATATATATATGTGCATATATAAATGATATATGCACATACATATATATATATATATATATATATATACATATATATATGTATGCATGTATATATATATGTGTGTGTATTTATATGTATATATAATATATATATATATATATATATATATATATATATATCATATGCACGCACACACACACACACACATATATATATATATATATATATATATATATTATACTGTATATGCACACACACATATATATATGCATATATATGTATACATACATACTGTATATATATATATATATATATATATATATATATATATATATATATATATATACGGATGACATTATGATGAGGGGTAGATGCAGATGGTTTGGGCTTGCTCTTCGCACTCTCCAAGAGAGATTAGTTCACCAAACGTTTAACTGGGCTCCACAAGGCACCAAAGGAATTGGAAGACCCAGGCCTACATGGCTTAGGACTATAAAGCGCGAAGTAGGAGATGATAAATGGAGAAGTATTGAATTAAAAGCTCAAGACAGAGATGACTGGCGAAATCTAACCGAGGCCCCTTGCTTTAATAGGCGTTGGAGGAGATGATATATATATATATATATATATATATATATATATATATATATATATATATATATCATATGCACACACTCACACTTATATATATATATATATATATATATATATATATATATATATATATATATATATATATATATACTGTATATGCTGCCCAGATTATGTAAGTGTTTTAATTTCTGTAAGTGTATATTAATTAAGAAAAAGAGGAGGAGAACGATCATAATCAGTTGTTTGCTTAAAAACAAAGTCGATGATATGCTCATTCAAAAACTCACAAATCTAATTCTTATAGGAATTAATTTGTTATGGGACAGGCAGGAGAATAAAATACGTCACCATTTGGTAAAGAGTTATCCTATGATTTAATGACCACTGGCCCTCCATTGGGATCTGCCCTCTCTTTGCTTGTGAAACCAGTGCCCATTTATTTCATTGCGGTTTGTACACTAAATCCTATCATGAACGTCCGTTTCTATCTTTGTTAGATCTCCCTTTTCCATTTACGTTATTGGTCATCATCATAAATGTTCTTGACTTTATTCCTTTATAACAAATATTTTTTATTCGGAGTGGTTCAATGTTTAATTAAGAGCTTTAGACTTTGCCTCTGAATCAGGCTGTGAGGAAATCATAAGTGCAGCTACTCACAGGTCTGGTAATTGGTTGGACCTCCTATACACTGACTCCCCTGGCGTTATAACAAGTAAGGTTGGTTCTCCAGTCGGTATCTCTGATCATGCCTTGATTGCATTAGTATTGAAGACTGAGCACCCTGTCCCTACTGTATCATACTCTTGTAAAATTTGTATGAAATCTCAAGCAGACTGGAATGGGATTTTGCATGATCTTATGTGCTTGAATTGGTCACAATTATATAGTAGTGTTGATCCTGTTGTCCCTTTGAATGAGAATCTAGTCAACATAATTGATAGGCATATCCCTTGTTGTGTGCTAAGGTACCAAGTGAAGGACAAACCGTGGTTCAATGATGATTGTAGACGTGCATATTTGGAGAAGCAGGAGGCCTATCATCTTTCGAAAGGTAACTGATCAGATTTGACCTGGAATTACTATACTCAGCTTATAGCTTTTGCTCAGAGAGCTTATGCTTCAACAGAAAAGGGATACAATTTAACCATAAAAGAAACACTTTCTGGTACAAATCAGGAACATAAATGGTGGTCTACCCTTAAATCTGCACTGTTTGGTGTAGATGCAACAGTTCCTCCTTTACTTGAACCAGATGGCTCAGTCACTCACTGTCCAAAGGAAAAGGCAACCCTTTTGGCTGATGTTTTTGACAGTAAACAGAGTAATGAAAAACTTGAACTTCCTCATTCCTGTTTTCCTGACGCTAAAGTAACTAGTTTAGCTTTTCGATCTCGTGAAATTGAAGCTCTGTTGATGGACCTTGATGCTTATGGAGGTGTAGACCCAAATGCAGATTTTTTAGCTCCAAAGTTATCTGTTATTTTGCACAAGTTAGCAAGAAGAGGAGATTTTAGCACTTGGAGAATTGGTAAAGTTACTCCTCTAGTAAATGTGTTTGTGGTTGATCAAGTCCAACTGATTACCGCCCAATTTCCATAACTCCCATATTACCTAAAGTTTTGAATGTCTTCTGGCAAAAGATCTTAATAGATTTGCTGAAGGTAATCATCTGTTCCCTAGTTTGAAATTTGATTTTCGTAAAGGCCTTGGAGCATGTGATGCTCTTCTTACAATGTCCAATGCTGTACAGAAATCCCTTGATTGTGGTTAGGAAGTTCGTATGATTGGCCTTGATTTTAGTGCTGCCTTTGACCGTGTTAATCATGAGGCCCTTGTTTTCAAACTCAAACAGTTGGGAGTGGGTGGGTCGTTTTTCTGCATTATTATGGATTTTTTTTAAGTAATAGAGCTCAAAGAGTTGTTGTTGATGGTCACCATAGTGAGTATAGTAATGTGATATCTGGTGCTCCACGAGGTAGTGTTCTTGGCCCATTACTTTTCATACTGTATACACATGACATAGGGTTTGGCCTAGAAAACAAGCTTGTTGAATATGCAGATGATGCTACTCTCTTTGCATCAATCCCATCCCCTCAATGTAGATCTGGGTATGTTGAATCCCTTAATAGAGATCTAGCTAAAATTAGTGCATGGTGCAAATTATGTGGTATGGAATTGAATCCTAACAAAAATCAAAGTAAGATTGTAAATATGTCAAGGACAGTGGCTCCTCAACATCCGGATCTCAGTATTGATAATGTTTCTTTAATGACTCTTTTAGAATTCTAGGTGTTATTGTCGACAGCAAATTTACTTTTGGGAAACACATTAGGTCTGTGTCTTCTTCAGTTGCACAAAAAATTGGCTGATTGAGAAAGTCTTTCAAGATTTTCGGTGATCAAACTATTCTGAAGAAGTGTTTTAATCTCTTAATTCTAGCTTGTTTTGAGTATTGTTCTCCACCTATGTATATATATATATATATATATATATATATATATATATATATATATATATATATATATATATATATATATATATACATATACATACATACATACATAGATAGGTACATTATGCGTATTATAAATGATACACATACACGTGCATATAAATAGATATAGATATCTACATATATTGCGTGTATTACTAATCCTACACATAAGCACATGCATATATGTTTATATATATATATATATATATATATATATATATATATATATATATATATGTGTGTGTGTGTGTGTGTGTGTGTGTGTGTGTGTGTGTACACAGGCATTCAAGCATTAGCGTAAATTTTATATATGCACAATCCATATATTTTTTCAATCATAAAACTCATCTGTATAAATCATGGTGTTATTCATTTAGTCACAGAGAAATTTAATTTAGATCTGATTTTACGGAATATTCCCGATTTTTATTCAAGTTTCCGTTATCCGCAGCACAGTGGAGGTCATTTCAAGGAGACATCGATTAAACTGTCATTGGATTTTTATTTGAACTCCCTTGGTGATTGATGACGTATAGAGGATGCCAGCTAAAAAATAACTCTCCGTAGCCAGGTGCGCATTTTACTGATGTCAGATATTGATATCAAAATCTGATGCTCTCATACCGGATCACAATCTTAGTTCCGGTGACTTGTTCCGGAGATATGTCATTATTTATTCGTTCCTCATTAATCTCGTAAGGCCAGGAATAGCTTTGATCTGTCACGTACGTACACTACCCTGTCTTATTCGTCTCATATATAACTTCTACAATTGTTCTGGCGGTTATTGCCCATTTTCATAATTTTCTTTCGATTTCAGATTGAAGGATGTTATTCATTCAACTTTTTTCTATTACATGCATACATAATTATATGAATACATGCTCATGTCTACAGATACAAAATCAGATATATATATATATATATATATATATATATATATATATATATATATATACATATATATATATATATATATATACACACTTTCTCATTAAGGGTTGTAAATTATAAAATAAGTTTGTAGGTGGTAGGTTGGCCAGGGTACCAGCCACCCATTGAGATACTACCGCTAGAGAGTTATAGGGGCCTTTGACTGCCAGACAGTACTACCATGATTCCCTCTCTCTGGTCACGACTCATTTTGTGTTGCATACACATACACTGTGTGGGCTATTCTTTACACATTCTCCTCTGTCTTACATCTGACAACACTGAGATTACTAAGCAATTCTTCTTGGCCCGAGGGGTTAACTACTGCACTGTAATTATTCAGTGGTTACTTTCCACTTGTTAAGAGTAGAAGAGACTCTTTAGCTATGGTAAGCAGCTTTTCTAGGAGAAGGTCACTCCAAAATCAAACTATTGTTGTCTAGTCTTGGGTAGTGTCATAGCCTCTGTGCCATGGTCTTCCACTGTTTTGCATTAGAGTTCTCTTGCTTGAGGGTACACTCGGGCATGCTGTTCTACCTCATTTCTCTTGCGCTTGGTTTTTTTTTTTTTAATAGTTTATATATGAAAGATCCAGTTTAATGTTGTTACTGTTCTTAACATATTTAATATTGATTATTCATTTCTTCTTTTGTAGTTTTTTATTTTCTTGTTTCCTTTCCTCAGTGGGCAATTTTTCCTTGTTGGAACCCTTGGATCTATAGCATCCTGCTTTTCCAACTACGTTTATAGCTTAGCCTTAATAATAATAATAATAATAATAATAATAATAATAATAAATTCCAGATAATAGATGTAATTAGAGATAGTGTGTGAAGCAAATATGGTCCTGGGTCGATGGAGTTAATATTTTGATATGATGACTGTGGAAAAAAAACCCCAAGGCCTAGAGAACTTTGGCCTTCGAAAAATCGACACGGGGGAATATAAGTTCGGGAATCCATGTGTTAATTATTGTATATGACATAAAAAGTAACTGAATAGCTCAATGGGATGATGATCAGGGAATATAGTGAAATCACTCATGAGATCCTGTGAACCTTTGTTAAAAATCATTCATATATTTCAAAATTAATCATAAAACTTAAAGTTCCCATTGATCAAAACTCTAATTTCAGAATTTTCAAATATTTTTGTATTTTTATTTTTACCTTCATAGCCTTTATATTCAAGTGTAATATCATCATTCATATATGATAGACTGAAGAATTGCGTAAAGCAGTTGTTCGAAAAAATGTTCTGCCCTAAATGTCAATTAGGTGGAACAACATAGTTGTAGTTATCGTCCTTCCCTGAATTGTCAGTAATAATTTGTATATTAATTGTAAACTTAAAGTAGCATGCTCAAAAAGCCTTTCAATATAATATTGTATATACACATTTATATATATATATATATATATATATATATATATATATATATATGTGTGTGTGTGTGTTTATGTTTATGTATATATAGATAATTACACACATACACCACACACACACACACACACACACACACATATATATATATATATATATATATATATGTGTGTGTGTGTGTGTGTGCGTATGTGTATACTAATTACATATTTATATGTATAATTATATATAGAAATATGTATGCGTATATATATGAATATATATATATATATATATATATATGTGTGTGTGTGTGTGTATATATATATATATATATATATATATATATATATATATATATACACACACACACACACACACATATATATATATATATATATATATATATATATATATATCGGTATATAAAACATCTTTATTTCGCCAGATATTTTGGATAAGCTTCTTATAAATTCTGAACACTAAAGTAGAAATATTTTTATGCTTGGGTTTAAGGCTTTATAGTGCCAGGCGTATCCAAATTGTAATGAAATCGGAAAATAGAAGGGTAGTGAGTGGGTGCAGGTATGGCAATAGCCATGCTGTGAAAGCCTATTATTTTATGCCTACAATGCACCACTAGAGGGTAAAACACACCACTAACCCACCACAGCGGCTAGTGTATTTAATGATAGCTGCATTCTGCAATCCCAGTTCTGCCTCAATTAAGGTCTCCACTCCTGCAGTCACAGTTCCAGGGAGATGTTGTTACCAAGTAATCCTAGAAATGAAGGGCTTCCAGACTGTCCTTCCATTTTCGAAAGGAAATTTCTTTCGTTTTAGTTTTTTGGGAGGCAATTTTACCCAGCTGCTTAACCTGAATGGTGCTATTGTCCTTGTCGTCATTATCACTGATGCCTATTTTTATACTTAAGACGCCAGTTTCGTAGATTTCAGACCTTTTTTCCAATGACATCTCCTTTCTTTTATCGTTACTCCCTTTCCCTCCTTACCGCGCGATCGTTAAGGCCAAATCAGGGTTTCCTTTTATTTTTCTTCTCTGTCTAATGAAGACAGTTTCAGAAGGTATAGCTGATTTATTCCCTGCTGGTGAAAGGCAAAAGGGAAAATGTCAAAAGGAGGGATATGGAATACCTTATTAGTATCTTATTGTCTTTCGTCGGTGTGGTTCCGTAAATGAATTATGTATCCAAGTCTAAGAATGTTTTCTTTCGATTTCTCAACTTTTCCAATTTGCTGATCCTAATGACCTTCCAGAGAGAATGGTAAATGTCCCTTTTTCCTGTCAAAAGACGTTGTATTAATCAAAAAATGTCTATGTGTATTGGAGGTTAGTTTGATTATTCTTTTGTCTTGTAGTAAGATCATAAAAGATTAAAGTATCTTGAAAGCTTTCTGGAAGTCCAACAGTGAAAATCGGTTAAGGACTCCCCGAAACAGTTTTTTTTTTTTTTCTACATCGACCATATGAAAACAATTCCAGCTTATTGTAAGACATAGATCATAGATATTACTAATAATAATTTATCGATCTAATATTGAATAAGAAAAGATTTTTAGCCTAGATGCTAATGGTGGTCAATATCCGTAATGAAATATGGTAGAAAAGAAATTATTTTAGCTATTGTAAAGGCCAGTTTGCAATACATGTTTGTACCTTTAGAAGTTCTTTATACCTCCGCCCGACACATTTGCCTCCCAACAATTTAGTCTGAATTGGAATCGAATGAACTGCAGATTAGAGTAATGGTGTTTCTTCACAGTCTGTTACCTTATAAATTATCTCCATTTATATCTGTCCATCCAGCAGATGACTGCATAGCCATCCCCGACCCCCACCCACCACCATGTACCCGTTCACTTTTTGCTATTGCGCTTCCAGTATGAACATGTGGAGGTATAGCTGATGTCAAAATTCCCGAATAAATTTGTGAATGATAGCAGAATTTGAAATGACAATCTAATATCCCAGGTCCATTTTGTTGATATTACGATTCCTCCTATGTTTCAGTCAATAACGATCAAAGATAATGATGAGCTTTAGATGCTCTGTAGGGCATTCATTATCAAATCCCGTATTTTTATATATGAATCAGAACTAAGTAGTTTTCATTGAAAACCGCCAGTGAGTACATTTTTTATCTCATTATTATTCTGATATAAATTGGTTCTAGTGTGACGGCGCCGAGTAAGGGTGTGAACTCAAAGGCAGGTTGGAAACGACTGAGTTATATTATTGTGGAACACTCTCCTTATATACAAAACCTCAAGGCAACAGGACATAACAAGTTCACAAGACAGACAATATTACAGAGGAAAAACCAGACATGAATTTTCATGTTCGTTTTAGTGCGAGGGAAGAGCGAAGATACAAGCATAATATATACAAAAGGAATTATGTACAATTGTGTGAAACACGGTTGGTACACTAGTTAACCGAAAAGTTAGATTTCACCACAATGAACGCATGTATTGGAGAAGAAAAAGAATAATACCAGTTGACGAACGAAGTCCGAAGTCAACGAATTACAATGAAATAAGGAAAGAATGATGTAGATCTCTACATTGCTTAGAGGCATTGACAATCCGTTTTCAAACAGTTGGCTACAGTATTTAAAACCCCCTCGACTTTAAAACTTTCAAGCAATCAATTAAGTTGCTAATGATCATTTTATATTTTGAACCTCGAGACGAGTGCAAATTCAGAAAGCTTTTCAAGGCATATAACCTCAATAGATATGGAATATTTCACAAGATCTGTCCATGCTCTGAGCAGCATTGGATAGACGGATATCAACATTCCAAAGGAATGTAACGTTACCGATATTTGCAATTTGAAGCACACCTGAAATTAAGACAACTCTGTGGTTGAGAGTGAGACGAAATTCCTGAGCTTTACAGGAGGAAAGGAAAAGTTGCTCTGTCTAGATATTCACGAAATTCGAGGAATTATTCTCAGCAACCCGAAACGGGAGGGAAAGGTATGACTTTTGAGCTTTCAATATGCAGACAATGCTTCTCTAGATATGTTCCCAATTAATTAAACAGAGAGAGAGAGAGAGAGAGAGAGAGAGAGAGAGAGAGAGAGAGAGAGAGAGAGAGAGAGAGAGAGAGAGTTTATTTTTACTGTCACAGTAGAGACTGAGACAAGGAATAGACATTGGATTTAGGTAACTATTATAACACACACATACACACACACACATAAATATATATATATATATATATATATATATATATATATATATATATATATATATATATATTTATATATATACATATATTTATATATATACATATATATGTATATATATATGTATATGTATATATATATATATATATATATATATATATATATATATATATATATATGATAGTGATCAAAATAAGGGAAGATCATAAAATTGATGCAGTGCTGCAATATAATTGATATTTGACCTTCCATGTCTGTTTAATTGATGGCAATTAGTCATATAGCATTGTCCATTGTCCTTTACATTTCAAATGGCTGACAGTAACGATGGCAATAATGGTGTTGCAAATCCATCCGCCTCCTGTAACTTGTTCATATGTATTCTCGGTTTCCGAAAGTCTTGAAATACAGAAGAAGAGGAAAAGCCAATTCAGATTACTATAACAAGTTGAACTGTCCTGGTTTTGCAATTTCTGACAATTTATGAAGATGTAATTAATGACCAGAAAACGGTCCCTAAACCTACTTATTTTTATCCACGCTTTTATAATATTACGGTGGCGGAAATGTCTAGTGAGCTGTCACAACCGCAAAACCGACTTTCATCTTAGAGATCGAGAGGATACATTCTTTCTCTGATCAAGGGGTCTGGACTGCACACAAGTCCGCAAACCTAACTTATGTGGTTCGTGTATGAACCCTTATTCCACTGGATATCGATAACTCTAAGGACCATTGAGGTTTAATGCGATTTTGTCTTGCAATTACTTCTCATGAATCTCAACATAGTTATTTTTTAGTTATTCTTGTTCCCTTTTTCTGTACGTGGAGTATAACAATATCGCGTTTCTTTAGTTTTAACTTGTCCTTTTATTCACAAAATTGTATTGCACACATTAACAACAGGAACAATTTACACAAGGAGAACGCTGCTTAAAAGTCTGTAGCAATTAAGAGGGAGTAGGTATACAAAGTGCGAAATGTTTAGAATTGCGTTGGGCTTGGGTAGAGCGAGGGCTTGTAGGTTGAACTGTGGCCCCAGACTAAGTCTACCACCAGTACACTTAGACTTCTCGGAGCTTCCCGTCAAAACTTCTCAAGGCCACCAGCCAAAGACCCCTGATAGCGTGAAGGCAGGTCATCTTCCTTAATGGGTCACGTAGGAGGAGAATCGGAGGGAGTGGAATACAACCGCCAGGATTTTGGTGGGGTGAAGCCCGCCTTAAAAATTTGTCATTGGCCAGGAGGATCCAAGGGGTGGTTGGTCCTGGAAACTACAGTAAACACTAGATAGAATTGGCCAAGAGGCGATTGGTCCCACGATGTAACTATGTGATGAGAGAGATAAAGGGTCTTGAAATGCAGGTGTTAATGCTCTTAACAAATTTGGGAAGAGCAAAGGCGAGGGCAGAGTTAGTATGCACCCACTTAACAATAGATCATGCGCATTAATCTTCCTTAAGGTTTCAAAAGTCGGGAGGTGTTTAACAATAGAAATCTGTTTAACAGCGGACGTCAGTTTTAGAGAGTAATGGCCAACATTTTAGGTATATGTCAGGGGACCGATCTAGAGGATTTCTCTAGGGTTCCACACCTGGGCAAGTTAAGAAAAATTTATGCTAAGGTGGGGACAAACAGAAATTAAATTTAGTAACAAAGAGGGTCCAATCTAATCTGAAAATTAACAATGCAGAAGTGAAAATGAAATCTTGTGCTAGACAGAGGGCGAAAGATTGGTTGTTGTTGAAGCAGATTGTGGGATGGTAGAAGTTGGCATAAGTTTTGGTTAGTCACGAAAGTGTAAATCTCTAAATGTTTAATAAGGCTAGGGTTAAAGTAAAATGGTTATATTGCTTATGTTAAGAATATTCAGTTAGGGTAACAAATAATATAAAATTTATAGGGGCACTAAACATACAGTAAGTGGTTATATACATTTTTTCCAAATTATTAATTACCTACAAATTTATTACGAATAATTATTAGAATACTTTTTCTCATTGTTTGAGTTATGTTCTCCCTCTTTTATTCTGAAAAAATAGTAAGATATTCGAAATTTCTGTAGGATTTCGAACAATTACCTATACCTCCGAAAAATCAGATAGGCGAGAAATCTGGATAATCATCACCATGTGTACCTTTCTAAAGGTCTTTGAACATTTTACTCACTAATCAAAGAGTATGTTTTCATTAAAATGAACTCTAAAAAAGGTTGCAAGATCATTCCGATAACAAACGATTCCTAACTTGCAATTATTTGACATTATTGTACTAAGTATCAATGGATCAAAAAAATATTTAAACTTTCTCGTGCGCATAATTGCAAATTAATGGGTTCAAACATTAGAAGAAACAAAAAAGTAGAAGTTATAATATGTACATTTTAAGTGTTAGAAGTCTTTTGTTGAATCTCGTATACGAATATATTAAACTGGCAAATTGAGGCACCATAAACACAGGATCAGCAGGAATAAAATTGATGGAACCCAGCCAAAACTTTCAAGAAATAATATTCTATCGTTAGGGCTATAAAAATATACAAAACGAAAAAATAGTACCGCACTACACATAATGAAACTAATTTAAACAAGGAATTTACAAAGATTTAAATCGAAACTCTGCTGGCGAAGGCTAGCAGTTTCGTCGAGGCGGCAATCATCAAAGATCAGGTTTGATGGATGGCATTGTAAAAGGGGTAGGGTAAAGTGGTGGGCAAAAAAAGGCGGTGTTGAGCAGGCACCATTGTGGTCATCAATGCGGCAACGTAGCTGTTAGGTACTAACAGAGAAGCGAATTGAATGCAAGTGAGGTTTATTCAACTGTTGATAAGCTTATATACAAAGAGGTGATAGCAACAATGTCACAAAAATTTAAATAATATGAAACATGCACAGGAAACCCTAAGCAGGTTTTACCATTATTAGTGTGGAGAGGGTGAGAGATAAAAAAAAAGCAATAGCATTACAGTGTATGTCGTGTCTGAAAAACGTGCGGTACAGTCGTCCCCTAATGTACTGTATATGAATGAGTCTGACAGATGGGTATATTTGCCAAACACGCTTGTTTTAGCTCCACACCCTCCTGTTTTACTCATGTATAACTTTTAATCAAATTACTTTGTGTTATTGTGTAGTTACCATCTTCCTATTCCCCAATTTCTACTGGAATTTTCCATAATTTTGTTCTGTAACATACCTTTCTTCTCATTGTTATCAGTGGCATTCTGTGGTTCACGTCCTCTTTTAGAAAATGAATCATACCTTTCATAACTCTTTTTTTTTCTTTGACATCATTGATGTGAAAAGGGATGGCAACTTAAACTTATCACCTGTCCAAAAGAAAGTGGGAAAAGATATAAATAGAAATAGGAGAGGAAAGAAAGCTGTTTCCAAGTAAAGCAAAAATTATAAAATTTAGAAAATGAAGCAGAATGACTTTCAAAGTTGAGAGGTAGAGATGTATAATTTCTATTTGTGTAATCTGACTAAATGGATGATGAGGTAATCCGGCGGGTTTAATATGCCACATCAATGGAAGAGGACTTTCAGTGTACGTTAATGGTACCATTTTTCGATGAAGGGGATGATTGATAGAAGAAATAAGAGCAAAAATTTGAATTTTAGTTCAGCCTTCAGGACCAAGGAATTAAAATATATCTTCATATGTATTATTGGCTCATACATGAGCATATGTACATTAAGGGTTGTGGTGGTTTTTTGGAAACGTCCCTACCTGGTGATCTGCTGAACTGGGGTTTGAGTCTGCAACCTCACCATCCTTGTAAGCTAAGTATGGTGGTTTTTGGGGAGCCTGGCTCTCCCTGATCCTTGCTCAGGTGGAGAGTGGGCTTGGACGCTGATCATATGGAAGTATGGTCAGTTTCTTGAGGGAAGTCCTTCTAGTTAGGGCATTGCCAATGTCTCTTGCCTCTGCCATTCCTGAGTGGCCTTGAAACCTTTAAACCTAAAACCAGAATGTTGATAGAAGCACAGTAGGCCACAACAATGTTTTTAAAGATGTGGAAGGGATAATTGTATATGAGAAAATATATATAGATAGATTTTCTCTAGCATATACAAAATATCAGTAAAAGTAATTTCTAGAGGATATTCTCTAGATATTTGTCAGATTAGCCTCTCACTCCATCTTCAATTAATTTATTTTATCAAAACTGCGTATACATGAATTAGATCTTGGTTTTTCCTGAGATCACAATATCCTAAACAAAGTTATAAAATAAGGGTGTTAATTTTTAATGTAACTATTTTTTTCTTGTCTCAGTTATTAAAGCTTTGCATATATATTTCTCATTTTGATATTTAGATATCTAGTTCCTATAAGGAACCTCATTTTATTAATCTTATCGGCAAGAATGTGATCAAAGTAATTCATATTCTCCCCCTACTTGCTTTATGGACCAACTGAATTGAACTGACTGTCGCCCAAAAGGTGACTTTGTAGTAGTATTTCCATAGCTCTTGTGTTGACCCTCATGGATCGGCAAGGTAACTCCTGTAAGGCCACGTCATCTTACATTTTTTTTTTTTTTTTTTTTTTTTTGAGACCGATAGTCCTTGGATCATTCATGTTGTGGTTCTTTCTTCTTATTTGTCACCAAGCTTTGAAATTCTATCCATTCATTCTTTTTTCCCCGATTTTCTCCTCCTTTGAGACAATTAGGCTGTTGCTTTTGTTGGTACCGGGATAACCTTTTGTCTTCTTGCCGCTCTACAGTTACATCGATTGCAGGCGTTTTTTTACTAAGTCATGGGTAGACGAAAATTCTTTAAATAAAATCCCGTTGCATTTTAATTACATGACTTACGCACTTATAAATTAACAAACTTCGTTTCATCAGAATCGTTTGTCTGAGATTTCTCTTTCATTAAAATATCTTGGATAGCCAACAGTATATTAAGATATATGTTAACCTATTACGAAAAGTTAGGGGAAACTTTGAGACAGAACGCACATATCCTGGGAAGAGCTCGTGTAACTGGGTTTGAGGTGGTGACCTTTTGTGAAGGGGAGGATAAGGTCCGTTGAAATTACTATCCTCAATAAAAATGTCAACTGGAGCAACCTGACGACGTCGCTATCGCCCTGGCGCCAGCAGAATTATTTCTAGGGCAAAGTTAAAGTTGTCGTTATCTCTCGGATGCCGAGGCGGAAAGATATGGATAAGTCTGTCGCCAAGGGATGTCTTTGAAAGCTTCAGAAGATGGACAGAGACTATTCTGATTGGAAATGATAATTCAATGGATGAAAACCTGACCTTTTTTCCTATCCTTTTCAAAATCACTAATATATTGAAAATCCGAGGGAAACATTCTTTGTTATTCCGTCGATAGGATTCGCCCCAAGAAGAGAAACGTATGAAGATTTATGAATGGTAAGTGTACTGTTCACAGATACTGCCGACGCTATTGCTCCAAGGTCACTGGCATGTAATTAATTGTTGGGATTCATTTCTTTTGTCCTGGTGCATATATCGAGAACGTTTTTCTTTTTCTTTTTACCATCATTTGTATTTGATTTGTCAAATAAAACCTGTGTCTATCAGTTCGTAATAAGTGTAGTTTCTTGCCCACTCCTCTCTCTCTCTCTCTCTCTCTCTCTCTCTCTCTCTCTCTCTCTCTCTCTCTCTCTCTCTCTCTCTCTCTCTCTCTCAAGCAGTTAAGTTATAGGTACTTTAGTTTCGTAATACTATTGTTAGGTATATGTTTTACAAGTTCACAAAGTCAATCATGAAATTCAATTATCTGAAATGCTCTAAATCAGTGTTCATTTAGGTAAAGGTGACGAGACTCGAGGTGGGGGCAGTGCTGTACAAAAAAAGTCAGTGTTACATTATACAAATGGCTTACAAAAATATAATTTTATTACAATTCCAAATAGAATATACAGTGCTTACAAATTTATCGCTTAGTGCATACAAAGCGGTTTGAAGGTATAGTTTCACTGATTAGATTACATAAATTACATCTCACTCCACACTCGCCTGTGCTAAATCGTGAGAAATAAAGAAGTACAATTAGATTCAATTAAAGAAAATCAAAAGACGCTTATATGCTGCCTCATGCAAACCACTGGTCCAAATCATATCATAGAAACCATTGGCTCAAATAATTTCATAACAGCAAGTTACGTTAATGTTTAGGTTACTGAGTAGTTAGTCCAGGTGACTATATTGCGATTATACAGTGATTATACCCAGTTCTTAACACTTAATTTCGGCAAAGCAGTTCAAACACAAAAATTATTCTAAGCTTCGATACTCATATTAGCACTTCAGTTCCTTAAGAAGAAATCAGCACAAATCAAGTGTTAATACCATAGAGATCAGAGATGCCGAAGACAACTGATATATCAGAGCCTAAGGGAAACTGCGTCACGTGATACATCACAAAACATCGGTCCCAAAATGCTCATAAGGATCTTTGTTATAAAATGACTTTGTTTACATATTTCCTAGGATGATACTAAAATTATTTTGAAAGACTTTCACAAAGAAACCCATTATTACGAAGATATAACTTAATTTCTGTATCGTGGCTCTTTTTCGATGAGGTAATTCTATTCTAACTTCCGAGTATTAGCACACGTGCAAGATTCTATGCCCTCTGGACTCACATTAGATTTTTCCTGCACCGCATTAGATTTTTTTTTTTTTTTTTTGAAGTAGAGCCATTTCAAATCTCTCTTCCTTTACATGTGTACATGATATATATGATCCTGAGCAATTTCATAACAATAAACTATAATGATAACAATAATAATATATATAAATATTACTATTACATCTCATATCACTGTAATTATTTTAAGCTCTTCAGACATACACTTCATAATCCCCATCTCGAGATATTATTGAATATGCCTTATGAACATAGCTCTTAACATCTAAATGAATAGGAAGATGTCATCGCTAACTTGCCTTTGAAAGACAAGTACAGTTATACGACAGAGGCTTATGTACCTAATAACTGATGAAGGTAGCTATAAATGAATTTATTACAGCAAAGGAAACTGTGTAATCATTGTTAAACTGTTTTATTATAAAAAATAATTAAGACCTTATTTTTTTACATCTATAGTAAATTTACTCACGTTCACGTAAATATGTTATATAAAAAGATTGTATGTCCACTCACACATACACAAACACACACACACACACACACACACACACACACATATATATATATATATATATATATATATATATATATATATATATATATATATACATACTGTATATATATACATATATACATATATATATACATATATATATATATATATATATATATATGTGTGTGTGTGTGTGGTTGTGTATGGACATGTGCGTGCGTGCTCGCGTGTAGGCTACATATACGTAAAAATCAGAGGGAGCCGTGAAATATATATAGATGTGCGAAACCACAAGGGATATGTGTTGCCCTGCCCGTTTCCCTCTCTATTAGGATATCCTCTAAAGAGTTCTTCAGAACACTCATCAAATATATGTATGAGAGTGAAAGGGAGTCTGGAAAATAGAGCAATATATGTAACTATTGACATTGAAGGAGTTGGGATGGTTGATTGGTTTTGCTACTCTGCAACAAACCTAAATGGTTTTGTTGCATAGCAAGGAAGATAACGGGAGATTTGCTGAAGATTGAAAAGGGAAGAATAATGTCTGATGAATCTTATGATGTAATGTAAGAAATGGGTGTTGAGTTAATTCTCCTCTGTAGATTAATACTGACGAGAATGTTCTCTTCACACTCCACTAGCATGTATACCATGTTTTTTTTTTTTTTTTTTTTTTTTTTTTTAATCATAATTATGGTTGAATAGCGAAATACGTAAACTTGATTTTCCCCAAAGAGAGATATGAAAAGACGCAAGTCAAGTATAACATATTTTATCGGGAATGGCAGTGTAAGGCATATAATCTCAATTTATTTTCCTGGACCAACATTGAGAAGAAAGATAAATATCAATAAATTTACACATTGAAAATATCACTACTCTGGCATGTAAGAGTAATCATTCATTTCTACAAAATAGACTTTGTTGTGAAGAGAAGTAACTTTTTTCAAAGTAAAACCCAAAACTTCACGGGATCACTTCAAAGTTCTTATAAGCTAGAATGTAAAGTAAGCTTTACAGTGTTTGACAGATGTCAATTGTAGAATTTCACTTCCCAACATTACTATATTGCATTCACTTAATCGAAGTTCCACGAATAGTGTGATCCTTAACTTCAAGCAAAACAAATCTGCTAATCGATCGAGACGGATGTGGCAGAGAATCTATCATTTCACTTCTACCACAAAGACCCTTGAGCTGAACCAGAAAATACTTACATTTCATTACTTAATGCGACTGTAATTCAAGACAGTCAAATATTTTTTACATCATTGTGCTAAGAAATTCATTTCCATACTCGTCCAATTAATTGGACGGGTATAAATCAGATCGTAATATTTAGTTCTTTACTTTTTATTAACATTATTCATTTTAGTAGCAATTATGAGATCAAGTTTGAGAATAAAACATGTTTTCACGTATACAGTTTTCTAAGTGTAATGGTGCTTTCGGAATTGAGATTGATTTTATGGATGGTTTATGTGAATTTGGTAAATACCACTATAAGTCACTAATCCCCTTTTCTTGTCAAGGTATGGAGATGGAATGATGGAATGCAGAGGGACAACGGGTGGGAAACTGGTGTGTTGTTTGCCAGAATGAACAAAGAAATCACGCCATCCATGGGATCTAGCCTAGGAGCGCAAAGGAAAAAGGTTATGGAGTGAAAATAAAAGGATAAGCTGATGCCTTATGACATCATCGCTCCCCTTATAGTCAGCAAGTATAATTTTCAATGGAAAAATTCCAAGGATGCTTGTCTTGGAAGCAGTAATTAACATCGAGTCTGTGATACTAAATCCTAGTTTTTCTTCAGTAATAATCAGTAACACAAACCGTTAAATGAGGACTGTGTGGGACAATACAACAAATCTTGAAGGAAATATTGTTAACGAAGTATGGTTGAAAACGAAAAGTGTGTGTAACCTGGAAAGGAAAAGAATCAGAAATCGGGGGAAAATTTGATAATAATCTCACTGATATTCGTCAGACAAAGTGATCTCGATAGACATTTACAGTTTAAGTACTTTAATTACTCTAAAGGCTGAAATAGTAGAAGATGATGGTGGTTGTTTAATAGCCTAATGAATGTTTAAGAAAGACGAGGAACCAAGAAGAAGACTTATCATTATAGCAGGATGGCCAAGTCTTCTGTCTACCATTATTTTTACTCGGTGCCAAGGTTCGAATCATTGACTCGGCAGAAGTACTTATAATAAAAAAGATTCCCCATGGGTCTGTGATCCCGTGGGAGAGTGAATACGATGTTAAAATGTATTCATGGCTTATTCTAATACACACAATATATATATATATATATATATATATATATATATATATATATATATATATATATATATATATATATATATATATATACACGCGTGTGTGTGGGGGAGTGTGTGTATTTATATCCAGAGAGAGGGAGAGAGAGAGAAAGAGAGGGAGAGAGAGAGAGAGTGACTGCACCTTCAATAGAATACTCTGGCTATTTAAGGCACCAGGGACATCCATTTTAACCACGACTCACAACTTTCCTCAATTCCAAGATGTTGACAAGGGCTTGATTAACTCCGACACCAACAAAATTAATTCAGTCGCTCTCCATTATGTGGAAATCTTTCCGAAGGCTTTGTATTTTGTAACTTACAATGGGCTTCCTCTCTTCCATCTTCTTTTAAGGTGTTTTATAATTAAATAAGAACATTTTGACTGAGAAATGGGTCTAATGTAATGGACATTATATTTATGATTTTTGCTTTACCTAACGTTTAGAAATACCTCATTGTGCTCATACATTGCTTCGTATTACAATAGACGGAAGGTGGTTTTCGGTTACTAGACGGCGCGTTGCTGTTTTTTTTTTTTATTATTATTATTATTATTATTATTATTATTATTTTGCATTGGAGTTTAGAATCCGCTATTGTTTTCTCTTTTTTTTTTTTCGTGTGAATCTAGAATCTAGAAAAGTTCTTCAGAGCGTCCTTTGTATCGTAGGAGCCTGTTTTTATTATGCACCAGCTGTTCCTGCCATGCGACGGTTAGTTTATTCGAATGATGCAGGTAAATTATATAACAACACGGCAATAACACTAAAAGGATAGCTGCGTAAAATATATGACAAAATATATAATAAGGCTTCAACTCCATGTGAAAGATAGTCTATTATTATATAGCCTACCATTTAGTCGGTTTGTATAGCAAATTTTGGTTGACGTTGATTTGTGAATGACCATCTGATTGTAATTTTACTTTTCAGAAAAACCTTAGAATATATTTCTACTAAAAGGTGGTAGCGCCACCAAGAAAATAAATAAAATAAACAATCACTGTTATATTCTTCCTCAACTTACATAGTCAAGATTGAACCCACTTCTTAGAAAACTCTCAGAGTTAGGGATTCTTCAAAGACGTGAATGACAGGGCCTAACTGTATTGAATACTTTGTCAATCTCCTTACGATTGAAGTACTCTCGGTTCTAATATTGTAGCACATTACGAATCCAGCGATTTGTATGTGTTTATTCTATTTTTTTCTTAATGGTTATAAATTATTAATCGTTCTCACCACTGTATCATACTGTATACATGAAATAATCAGATCACATCAAAGCACTTCGATCCATCATATCATCTATGTTTATCCTTAACCACATCGTTGTACTGTATTTACATTTTTCTCCCTTTCAAAATTTTTTTCCAATATATTACATACGAAGGTAAACTCGACAGATCCCATCTATTTCTTTAACTCTCGCTCGGTAACTACGTTTGACTTATATGAAAGAGAGCTGGCCAAACCATTCATTCCGTGACCTAGACACTGATTACATATCAAAATTTGCAGTTGCCAAATTCTGTCTTGTTTCTCTAATTCGGTAAATCCCATTTTATATAATGTAACATCATCTGTCACATTTATCTAAAATTTTTATTTATCCACCGTCTATAATCGCATTTATTGCCTCTACTTTCTATTTACCCTCATAATTGTACTTTTGTTAACTTTCAATTTTAAATGTTTTCCCATAATTAAGTTCAAGCTTCTCTTCAGTTTTTGTCTACATAATTGCCAGTTACCAGTTTATCATCTGCAACCATCAGACATTCACCATTATACATTCAATTACAAACTCACTTCTACCAGTAATTAGTTTATTATTCCCAAGTGGGCTTACAGTGATCCAGTACATAGTATTATTAGGCTTTGATTTCCACTAACCCATATAAGATATAAATTGCTAAGCATGACAACTTCATTAATTGTATTTGGTCTGAGAATATTGGATAAGAGGAAGCGAAGACCCTG
>NC_090729.1:146438383-146473383 GCF_036898095.1 Palaemon carinicauda
TTATGGCTGAAGTTTTGACAGAATCAAGAAAATTTTCATAATCTATAAATGTCATACATAATGGTTTTTCATACTTTGTTGGCTTTTCCATTAGCTGTTTACTAACATGGATAAGGTCAGTTGTTGAATACCTGCCTCTAAAATCTGCCTGCTCTCTTCGAAGATTAAGGTCTAGCTGATCTTCTGTTTGGCCTAATATGATCTTTGTGAAATATTTCTATATTTATTGGGCAGTAATTTTTCAGGTCTTTCGTATTTCCGTTTTTGTGAATTATTGTAATTATAAAGTTTTTCCAAGCTGTAGATATAGAGCATTCTTGCAAACATTTTGTGTAAAGTTCAGCAAGTCTTACAATTATGGAATTACCTTCATCTATTATTAAATCAGTTGTTAGGTTTTGCCTGTTTTCCGTGTTATTTTTTGTATCGGCTCAAGTGTTTCGTTATTTCTATTGGCAAAGTTATTCCTTATATCACTTTTGTATAGCATTGTATAGAAATTCTCTGCAATTTTTATCACTCCATCTCTTTTATTGATAATATTTCCATTTTCATCCTTTAAAGTGAATATCATTTGGCAGCATATTCCAATATTCTTTTCATCAACTTGATGCTTCTTCCCTTCTTTAGTGTTTCCTCAATTATGGTCTAATTTTTGTGCCGATGAGCTGTTAGGTTGTAACTGAGAGTGACGATGAGCTGTTAGGTTGTAACTGAGAGTGACGATGAGCTGTTAGGTTGTAACTGAGAGTGACGATGAGCTGTTAGGTTGTAACTGAGAGTGACGATGAGCTGTTAGGTTGTAACTGAGAGTGACGATGAGCTGTTAGGTTGTAACTGAGAGTGACGATGAGCTGTTAGGTTGTAACTGAGAGTGCCGATGAGCTGTTAGGTTGTAAATGAGAGTGACGATGAGCTGTTAGGTTGTAACTGAGAGTGCCGATGAGCTGTTAGGTTGTAAATGAGAAACTCTCGTGAATGCAACTGAATTTTATTCGATCAGAGTTTGAGTATTTATAGAACCCATTCCGGTCAAGAATGGCATAAAAATGCAAACACAATGGTGTAGGAAAATACAGAATGAACAAGGATGGAGAGTGATAACGACAATATACAAAAAACAAGAAATACCGTTACAGTGTATGAGCGTGTGTGATACATATGCGATACATGTCTCCCTCCCTAAAAAAGACATTTATGTGAAATAGGGCGCCCTGCTATTGAGAGACGTGTTGTAGGTGGCTCATTTGGCAGGAGATATGCAGGTTTTAGGCAATCAGTGGAGACCTAGTCTGCTTTGCCATGCATGTTCAGGAGGAATGCTTTCGGCTTATGACATATCACGGAGAGAGGGGGTTTCCGTAAGGGGGCGTTAACGGTAGCTTGCTAGTGTCATTGCACAGGAAAACATGTGTTAATGATTGCAGATCTCGGTATGTGTTGCTTAGCTGGGGGCTTGTAAGTCTGGTGGCCTGGAGTAAATTTTCCCACAATGGGACGTAGGCGCTGGAGATTGTTAGAGAAGGTATCAGATGAAAAAAATTCGGCAGGGACAACCTACATACACCATTTCATCTGCCAAGACATCCAGGGTGTCTTTAGGAGGGGATATTAGTCCCAGGAGGGCCCAGGAAAGCTGGGTAAACCAATTAGTGTCCTTACACCGAGACATCAAAGCTGCTTTGGGGATACTGTGAAAACATTCAACTATACTACTGGAAGCAGGGTTGTATGCGATTGTCTGATGAAGGGTGATGCTCAGGAGATTCACTAATGATGTCCACAATTGAGAGGTGAAAGGGGTACCCCTGTTGGAAGTAATATGCTCAGGGATACCAAATCTTGCTATCCATCCTGAGAGTAAGGTAGATGTATACGAGGCAGACATGGCCGTTTCCATGGGAATGGCTTCAGGCCTATGAGTGGAGCGGTCAATGACGGTAAACAGGTAAGGATGTCCTTGTAATGTTTCTAGGGGTCCGCTGGGGTTGATGAAAGGTGCCCACTCCTGAATCTGTGTATTGATGCGCTTTTAAAGGTTTAGCAAGAAGTACAGGTGTGGACCCAATCCTTATCATCCTTAGTAATGCCATGCCAAATGAACTTTTTATTCATTAGCTTTGCAGTAGAGTAGTGCAAGGGATGGGAAAGGCCGTGAATGGAATCAAACACCTGTCGGCGCATGGGAAAAGGTATCCACGGTCTAGTTCTACCAGTACTGACGTCACACAGAAGGGGTGGCATGAGTCGTTGAGAGGGACGTCCTCCTAACGGAGGGATGTGCAGGATGTCCTACATGCTTGGTACTCTAAATCTTATCGTTGAGCTTCTGCCAAGGCATTGTAATCATATCCCAGGAGAATGGCAGCCAATGTGTTTCTTGACAGGGCATTGGCAACGGGATTCTTTTTTCCCGGGACGTTCCACGGCGGAAAGATGTTGGCATAGACGGGTGGACCAGGCTTTGGACAGTCAAGTGAAGGCGTGCAGCAGAGGCATGTGGTTCATGCGAATAACGAAGGGTGTACCTTCCAAAAAGTGGCGAAAGTGACAGACAGCCAAGTGCACCACCAGCAATTCACAATCAAAGGTAGAGTAGCTGGATTCCACCTGGGACAGTTTTCTACTGAAGAAGGCCAATAGGCGGTGAAAGCTGTTGACCACCTTCACGAGGACTGCCCCAATAGCGATGTCGCTGGCATTGGGGGAGAGAAAGAGAGGAGCATGAGGCACAGGGAAAGTGAGAGCAGTAGTGGTTGATAGGGCATTCTTTGCATTGCAGAAGGCTGCTTCTTGGAGGGGACCCCACTTCAGGTCATTTGGCTTGCCCTTGAGGGAGCCGTAGAGGGGGCAAGAGGGGTGGCAATGGCTGGCAGGAAACGGTGATAATAGTTGATCATGCCCAAGTATTCTTGGAGTGCTTTGATGGTAGAGGGTGTGGGAAAGTTCTGAAGAGCTGCTGCCTTCTCAGGGAGGGGTGGACTCTTTCAGAAGTGATGCTGTGCCCTAAGAACAATACCTCGTTGGTGCCAAAGGTACACTTGTCATACCGGATTATAAGGCCGTTCTGTTGTAGGCAGTTGAGCACGATGTATAGATGACGGAGGTGTTTTTCTTTGGAGGAAGAGAACACAAGTGCCGTCCATGTAACATGCACGAAGGGAAGGTCCCCTAAGATGTCGTCCATGAAACCTTGAAAAGTGGCCCCAGTATTACGAAGGCCAAAACAGGAGTAATTGAAAGTGTATGTAACGAAGGGGGTGGTGATGGCGGTCTTGGGGATGTCTTCTGGGTTCATGGGCACCTAATAATGTTCCATCAAGAGGTTGAACTTTGAGAAGACCTTCACTTTGTGTAAGTAGGAGGTCACTTCAGCAAGGTTTGGGTGGGGGTAGTGATGCAGTTGTGTCTGCATGTTCAGGGGCCTGTAATCCCCACATGGACGTAAAGAGCCATCTTTCTTCAGGACAATGTGTAATGATGACGACCATTGGCTTGAGGCGTTTTGGCAAAGGCCTATTTCTTTCATTTCAGCGAATGCTTGTTTAGCGGTTGCCAAAGGATCCAGTGCCATATGTCTAAATCTGGCGAACGATGGTGGCGCGTCATCTTGATATGGTGATAAATACCATATTTCACGTGAACCGTGGGCATTTGATGAAGTTCTGGACATGAAATTTTCTGGTACAAAGTGAGGAGGTGGGCATAGGTGGGTGGGTTGGAGAACCGTTGAGGAGTATGAATCTGCATTGACTAACCATCGGTGAGCTACATCGACCAGGAGTTGGATGTGTGATAGGATATCCGCACCGAGGGCTGGCAGTGTGACGTCAGCAACGAGAAACTTCCAGACATATTTGGTGCTTCAAAAAGATAATAATAAAGTTCATAACCACAGATAGTAGGTTGGCCAGAGCACCAGCCACCCATTGACTAACCATCGGTGAGCTACATCGACCAGGAGTTGGATGTGTGATAGGATATCCGCACCGAGGGCTGGCAGTGTGACGTCAGCAACGAGAAACTTCCAGACATATTTGGTGCTTCAAAAAGATAATAATAAAGTTCATAACCACAGATAGTAGGTTGGCCAGAGCACCAGCCACCCATTGAGATACTACCGCAAGAGAGTTATGGGGTCCTTTGACTGGACAGACCTTACTGCATTGGATCCTTCTCTCTGGTTATGGTTCATTTTCACTTTGCCTACACGTACACCGAATAGTCTGGCATATTCTTTACAGATTCTCCTCTGTCCTCATACTCCTGACAACACTGATTACCAAACAATTCTTCTTCACCCAAGTGGTTAACTACTGTACTCTAATTGTTCAGTTGCTACTTTCTTCTTGGTAAGGGTAGAAGAGACTCATTAGCTATGATTAGCAGCTCTTCTAAAATCAAAATATTGGTCTTTAGTCTTGGATAGTTCCATAATCTCTGTACCATGGTCTTCCACTATCTTGGGTTAAAGTTCTCTTGCTCAAGGGTACACTCGGGCACACTATTCTATCTGGTTTCTCTTTCTTTTGTTTTGATAAAGTTTTTATAGTTTATATAGGAAATATTTATTTAGATGATGTTACTGTTCTTGAAATCTTTTATTTTTCTTTATTTTCTTTCCTCACTGGGCTATTTTCCCTGGGCTTATAGTATCCTGCTTTTACAACTAGGGTTGTAGCTTAACAAGTAATACTAATAATAATCCGTTGGCAGGTACCAGGCGGATGTCAGCAGATTTAGACAGACTACGTTGCGTCCTGGAGAGTGGTCTTGGGAGAAGAGAAAGGCAAGCTCACGTGTCTTCCAAAAATCACACGCCAGTACCTGCATCATTTAAAAAGAAAAGATTAGTGACAGGGAAGGCGATGGCCTACTTACACGTTTTTTGACCACTGACAACCATTCACACATTAGTAGCCTAATTGAGGTCGATGGGCGTCGGTAAGTGCTTGAAGAGGTCGGTGGTTTGGTGGGGCCGTAAACAAGGGGTGGTATATGTGGATGGTGGGCGGCTTTGTCACTGCTTCGTCACGCCACAGGGTGGGCAATCGTGTCCTACCGCATTCACATCAATTTCGGTCGATGTTGAATTGTTGTCCACTTCGCCAGGAGCGGCGGCGTTGATTTTTTTTTTTTTTTTTTTTTTTTTTTTTTTTTGTTAAACATGTGCATTTTTTTTTTTTTTACAAATGCAAGAGCTTTTGTGTAATATATGTGCGTTTAGTAAACAATGTATATAACATGAAATGGAAAAATTTACTTTCAGGTGTAAGCATGGTACTTCGTCTTTAGTCAGTTTTATTTAATAAATTTCGTATTTACAAAATAATGAATATTATAGGAAAAGTTAATTGATGTGAAATTTTATCGATAAAGGGAATTGCAAAATTCGTACGAAATGCCTAAGCTAAACCGATGCCATGCGTTTTACTTGTGTATAGTGATTATTCATCAATTTCAAATTAATGAATTTATAAAACTATTTAGAAAAGAGTTAAACGTGTGCTTGTGTGTACATTTTTTATTATGAAAATATAAAATTGATAGGATGTGTAAACTTACCTGACCTGTAATAACGAATAAATGAAACTATAGGCTGCTTGCAAGACATTATTAGGTGTATATTTATATCAATCCATTTTTAAGTTATATTATGTTTACTTTTCATAAACATATGCGAGACAATTTTTTTTTCTAATTGGCAGAGTTTTATCGGATCGCATCAAGAACCGTTGTACGGCTGATTTGAAAACGTAATTTAATTTTCCTGTATAATTCGATGTCGAATGCTCATATGTTTCCCACTGCCATGTCCAGTCATTTGTATCTCAATGGACACATCATAGAATTTTAGCGTGGGGTTGGGGGGTAGTAACGACCCCGCTCACTCACACACCACTCACCTGGGCTGTGAATCCAATTTGCTTGGAGGTAGGACTTCAAGCGGGACTGGTGCTGGCAGGCCAATCTGTATAAATAGCTAAAGGTTTGTATCGTTAGGAAAAAATTTTAATTACTTCCAAACGTCATTTGACTATAGCCCTAAATACTGCTGTAAAACACCTTAGCTAAAACACGAACTGTTTAAAACCTATATTGTTCCGCAGAAACAGATGACTGCGTTATTCCTCTAACAGGCCCCGAGAACGTTATGTAAAAATCATATTATTGTTTTCCTCCTTTTTGTACAATTTATTTTCGCAATGAAAGAGTGAGCACACTCAAATAAACTAAATGATAATTTCATATGGAAATATTCAAGGCCACACTCTTAAACTGAATTAAATTTAATAAAAGTTTTCGTTGCTAACTGTCATATGAATGCAGTAATTTTCCCTATTTTTTTTTCTCACAACTAAATTATGAGATTAAAATTCTCTTCGATTTTCATCATATCTTTTTCATATACATGCTTGTTCACTTGCTAGAGAGAGAGAGAGAGAGAGAGAGAGAGAGAGAGAGAGAGAGAGAGAGAGAGAGAGAGAGAGAGAGAGAGAGTCCTTAAATTCATGTTGAATAATAGAATGATACAATGCAGCACAACGTAACCATCACGTCTTGTAATTTTCATTTTCTTTCATTCAATGTTTTCCCATCTTGGGGAAAGAGCTCTTCTGCATAAGACATCTCTTTACCCCAAATCATGGGTAGAGCAGTACTTGAGCTAATGGATCGCTTGCAGCTTGCAATGAAGAACGATTTATTCGCTGTGCCTAAAGATATTAGAGCCATTGGGTGGAAGATAGTGATTTGGGGCCATCAAGGCAGTGAAAGACCAAGTTATAGAGGTTATGGCACTACCCACGGCTAGAGAACAATGCTTTAATTTTGGAGTGTCCTTCTCCTTGAAGAACTGCTTACTATAGCTAAAGAGTCTCTTTTACCCTTATCAAGAGGAAAGTATTTCGGTCATTGCAGAGGGGTCTAATGTTGAGGAATTTTATAGATAAAGCACACCGGCGTGTATCGTGGAATGTCAGGGTTATCAGTGAAGCTCGTATCTTTGCTGTTGCGTACAAATTCCACAAAGCCATTTCAGGAATAGCTGACGATTCTTACATATTTCAAGGCCTGTGGGCGGTTTTCCCGTGGAATTCTCTGCATAGCTGAAATAACTTTATATCTTAAATGTAATAGCCATGGTAGCCTTGGATCTTATTTTATTTTCCTTGGCTTTATTTTCATTGAAATTGGTTTAGTTTTTTTTTACAAATTAAAGACAGACGTTATTTTTCCTTGTATTTATATATATTTTTGTGCAATTGTGGTTAATAACTAAAATCTATAGTAGACAAAGCCGGAAATTGGGGAATAAGGAAAAGAAAGCAGGATTCTATTTGATTAAATAACATTCTAAGAATTTGACTTAATTACTTTCTGATATAATATATTTTGTATCATGATATTATCCACTTTACTATTACGGATACAATAACGTATATTTGTCTAAATTCATATTTAATTGCATATTATTTGTGGAAAAGGAAATATTAATTACTTTTACTATCTAACATATTTTAATAGATATTAGACATAATACTTATTAGTGAAATAAACTTTATATGCCCAAAACTGGCTTGCGTTTCTTATGTATCTTGAAGTTATCTGAGTAAATTCAAGGGGGAAAGGACTAAACCTCACTTGCCAATCAAAGTATTATAGTATTTTATCCTAAAAAAATTAAAGGAATTAAAATGAATTGCAGAACACATAAATAAAAGATGAAAATATATTAGCTACACGAGATGCCACCAGTTGTCTCTCTTGAAGATCTGTTAATGCTACCGGGAAATTTTACAACGTAGGAAATAAATGACATAGTGTACTGAGGGGATAACACTGAATATACATGCAGAAGACTGCAAACCAAGTAGTAGAAAACCTCTACAGATATTCAGGAAGTCCCACAATATTACATAGAAGATGGCCAAGCAGGATATTATCTTCGTTTATGGGGGAAAATGAAACCATCTCGCAGTTGAACAGGTTTATTTAGGATGTGAAGATTCCAGGATGATGGTAACATCCAAACAATTGAATATTAATCTGACAATGGCAGAAGATATGATCTGAGACATTGTAATACCATAATCTTTAGGAGTGAAGGAAGAATTGCAAATATCTCCCAACTTTTCAATAGTAATTAAATTCTAAGTTATTTTCAGTTATAATAAATGCTAATTAATACCCAATACTCGGGGAAATTAAATACTGCATCATCTATGCAAAGTGAACAAATTGTAGCACATATGTCATAGGCAGATCCGGCAAAAAAAAAAAAATATATATATATGAAATTTTTATAGCTGAATTTATATTTTCTGATGTTTTTATGACAATCAGTTAGGTCACTGGAGGAAACCAAGAGAAACAAAGTTCCTTTTACTAAGCGCTGCTGTGAGGAGCCCTAAAAGTGGTGCGTCGAGCCCCAGGAAATTTGTCATCAACAACTCTGCCGATGTGCCGACCACTAGTAAATCAGGTCCCACTTCTATTACAGCTATGTAATATATATATAAAAAAAACTGATAACTGACAAAAGCCAAATGTAGCGCTAAAAGCATTTTGATCAAATAAAGGTTTTTATGTAACATGGACATAAGAAGTTATATCTTTTAAGACATCTCAGATATTCTTTTATTCCTGTAAGCCATCTCTACAATCAAAATAGATATCTATGAATTGTAAAAGCATCTTCTCGCCGTTTCTTATAACTCTAGAATGATATGGATTATATTTTTTTTTCTAATCAATTGTCATATTAGAAAATATCTATGAAAAGAAAATTCAATACACATGTGACGTACATAGGTACACACACATATACACACACACACACACATATATATATATATATATATATATATATATATAATTTCTTACAAAGCCGGTCAAGTATAAGAGTAAATATTTTATTTATGTATTCCATTTGTGTATTTAAGAGATGTATAGCCAGCTCGTAAGGCGAGTTCAGCACAAAGAATGTAAATTACATATGAACGTCTTCATTCATTTGATTTTATTTTTATTCAACTCAGTATATGTAAATTTACGTTATTTTTAAGAATTAACTTTTTATTTCATGTAGTTTTGGTATAAAGTCTTATGTAATCTCGTTTAGGAATGCTATATGATACACACGAGGTAAGAGGACGAGGGATGATGTCATTTTTATGTTTCCACGTGGTTAGAAAGTGCGTGAAAATTCTCTAATTAAATTTACTCTTTTTTTATTATTATGAGGGGGTAGGTGGGCAGAGTTAACTGAGAGAGGGTTGCCTCGCAAGCAAGGTTAGTACCTCTTCTTAAATTTACAATGTTGGCAACCTTGTTCCGCTAGACCCATGCTCCCCATGCTACGAGAATGATCTACTAGAATTGTCTAGAATAATGAGGTCAATATATATAAGACCTAGCAATGCATAAGCAGCAAGAGAGACCCAGCCTATCCCTTTGAAAGAGACAACGTCCACCAGCCCTCTCTCCTCTCAAGTGTGTGTCGTCTCAAACGTGAATAAGTGATTTTTATCCAACGTATATTATGTATAGTGTTGTTCAAACTTTGGTGAAATTATTGGATGTTAATTCAAATGTAGTGTGTTAATGTAAGTACATTTAACATATATTTTTGTAACTGGCCCTGTAAGATTTAGGGTAAACAGTAAAGTACATTAAACATTTTTGCTTAACCGTTCCGTAACCTTGTATGAACCAAAAGACAGTTACATAAATGTAAATATAATTATTGTATGTTCATTGTGGTGTTAAAGTGTTGACTTTTTTCATTAATTGTCAGAATTAAATATTTTCATATATCAATTTCTAGTGAAACAAGTGATTGTATAATTTTCCAAAGTGTCTTTTTTTTTTGTATTAGTCTGAGGTTTAGTTCAGATTTAATATTTCGAGTAACTTATTTTTGGTGTTATTTTTTTTTCTAAATTGCTGTTAACTTTTTATAGAATATGTTTATTTTTGTAAAGTGTGTATTATTTCAATCACCAATATTTATTTTTCTCAGTATTCCCTGACCAAGAACCGTAGTAAGAGATTGGTTTTAGAATAGTTCAAGTAAGTAATCCCCTAGCTTTGCTTTTAATAACGTAAGAGGCCTTTGGATATTTAATGTTCATATATATTGCCCTCTCGAAGTTTGCATAATATTCTCAGAGCTCTAGTATTTTTCGAGTATAACAGATTTATGTAAAAGTAAGCAAGTGAGTTTGGAGCTTGGGAATTTTTGTGATTCGTCAGCCGTAATAATAATATATATATATATATATATATATATATATATATATATTATATATATATATATATATATATATATATATATATTGAATATTTAAGTAAAAGATCACGAAGACTTGTTGTTGATGGGCTCCATAGTGAGTATAGGAATGTGATATCTGGTGTTCCCCTGGGTAGTGTTCTTGTCCCATTACATTTTATACTATATACACATGGCATGTTGTTTGGCCTAGAAAACAAGCTTGTTGAATATGCAGATGATGCTACTCTTTTTTTCATAAATTCCTAATCCTGAATGTGGATATGGGGTTCCCGAATCTCTTAATAGAGATTTAGCATGGTGCTAATTATGGGTCATGAAGTTTAATCCTAATAAAACTGAAAGCATGATTGTACGTTGGACGGGGACAGCGGCTCCTCTACTCCGGATTTCAGCATTGATCATATTTCTTTAACTCTGTATATGTTAAAATTTTAGGTGGGATTCTTGATAGCAAAATGATTTTAATAAATGCATTCGGTCTGTCTCTTTTCCAAATGTATAAAAAACTGGCTTATTGAAAGTTTTTTAAGATTTTTGGTGATCAATCTATTCTGAAGAAGTGTTTTAACTCTTTCATTCTACCTTTTTCGAGTATTGTCCTCCTGTCTGGTCTTCAGCTGCTGAATCTCATCTTAATTTGTTGGACAGAAACTTAAGGTCTGTTATATTTCTTGCTAATGATCTAGATATTAATCTTTAGCACCGTTGTTGAATTAAGTTGTTATGCATGTTACATAAAATTTTTCATAATTCTGACCATCCTTTACATTCAGATCTTCCTGGACAGTACAATCCTGTTCGTAATACTAGGTATGCAGTTAATTCTGATAGTTGTGCTTTCTTCGTCATGAGGCTCAATGCTACACAGTAGTCTAGAAGTTTTATTCCAGCTATCACCAAGTTGTGGAATGATCTTCCTAATAAGGTAGTTGAACCAGCAGAACTTCAAAAGTTCAAAGTTGCAGTGAATGTTTTTATGTTGGACAGGCTGCCATAAGTCTCTATATATCACGGCTCGATTTTTACGGTAGTCCGGTCGCCACGAGATGCCTTAATTTCCCAATTGGCGAGTTGCGGAATTTCAAACAGCGTTAAACAAGCCGCCAAATATATCGTTGAATTTATTACCACTGCTCATGAATATACAATGCATCTCGTCGAATCTCACGTATTCTCACGAGATAATGTGACAAGCTGTTTTAGATACTCGTGACCATATTATCGTCCATATAAACAAGGGTTTTGTTGACATCTTCAACTGACAAAACAGCTTTGCAATGTCGAATTTCCTTAGAGGTGTTAAGCTGCCACCTGAGACGGGAAAAATCAACAAAGTGTTAGTCGGAAGAAGAGAAAAAAGCTGCCGGCAAAGAATAGGAGTTAGATAAACGCCAAAGGTGATCAAAAGTGATTAGAGAAGCTGCCTTAAAGTGAATAATCTTTCAGATATGATGTTAATAAAGTTACATCTCCCTGATATTTCTACATATGACCCAGCCGAGTCAATCCATCTGTGGAATTCAGATGCATTGTCATTCCCTATTGTGGTGCTTAGGATTATAGCAGTATTTTTATGTATAGAATTACATTGTTGTATAGTCAGTTTCTAATCCAATGTGAAGTACCCCAGTAAAGTAAATATCCATTTTAAATAATGCATTTTTACAACAACACGAAATTGAAAGGACTCCATTTTAGTGCATGACATTCTCTTGAGTAAATTCTCTAAGTTGTTTTATTTAATATTGAACAACAGTATCAAAATACTCTGAAAATAAAGGCATATTAGTGAAGAACAATTGTATAATATATAATCCTATGTGTCATTTTTACCGAGGGTTGAACTCGCTGAAATCAAACACATTTTGGTTAGTTGATTTTCTGATTGGCTAATAACTTTGTTAGGTAACTAGTCCTGCTGGCTGGTAAAAGAAAAAAATATTAATTTTTAAGCCTATATTTTATATATGAAAGATTTATTTTATGGTTACTACTGTTCTTGAAATATTAACCTTTATTGTCTATTACTTCTCCTGTGATTTATTTTCTTATTGTCTTTCCTCAGTGGGTTATTTTTCCGTGTTGGAGCCCTTGGGCTTATAGTATCCTGCTTTCCCAACTAGTGTTTTAGCTTAGCTATTAATAATGTATATGTTAATACATGCATACATATATATAGATATATACATATATATATATATATATATATATATATATATATACTGTATATATATATATACATATATATACTGTATATATATATATATATATATATATATATATATATATATATATATATATATATATATATATATATACACGTGTGTATATATATACATATATATATTTCTGTATATATATATGTATTATTTATATAAAAACATATTTACATATATATATATATATGTATATATATGTGTGTGTATATATATATATATATATATATATATATATATATATATATATATATATATATATATATATACGCATGTGTGTGCAGAAATACATTTCATATATAACTCAATTTCCTGATAATCTTGGAATGGGGATTGGTTGCTAAGTTATAGAGTTTACATTAACACTACAAAAGTCTTATATTCCCATTCTACGTTAATTCAAACACACCAGTATTTTTCGTGTAATAATAATGTATTGACTAATAGCGATGGCTATCCCTATATGATGAAGCATTTATTTACAGATATTGAAGTGTTAATTTTATGTATACAGTACGTTGATAAAAATAGTAATAGGTTTTTCTTAATAAGTAGAGATACACAGATGACTGACAACACTATTTAGTGATTAAAGTGAAATCATTAACACCTCAGATGTGGTTCAAAATCAATTTCTTAAATTGAATATTTTTTTTCATTTTTGAGACAGGCACTTTTTATTTCCGAAATTTTTATATTCATTATTTATGCATCAAACAAATTGGCACTATATCAACTAGGGAATCTTTGGTCCAGAAATATATTGTCATTAGAAATAATGTAAAAGTATTCCCTTCAGAGAATTCCATCATCTGACTGTTAAATGGAAAAGGACTCTAATGTGGTTTTGACAAACATGAAAAATTTCTGAAAATACTTGAATAGCAAAGAAAATTTATATCGTGTTTGCATCGCTTCGCATATGTGTGTATGTGTTTATACAACATAACTCTAAACGTTCTTTTGTTTTGCATGTATTAGGACAAAATATATAAATGTTATGTAAGTATTCTTATATATGCAAATCAAGTTGAATACATAATTTCATAAAACTATTAGAAACTATTTGTAGACCTATTTTATTGGTGAATTGCTTGTTTTTATATTTACCCATGATTATTACTATTCTAGACACAATTGTTTATATTTGCTGCCTACTAGAAATTCCTTGAGGTTCAATCCATCTCCTTCATCTGAAAGCTAAATTTCAGAGAAGGTCTACAAATGAAAGGTATTAGGTATTGCCAAAATTCACATCGCTACAATATGAACGTATAGAAAATATACAAATATACCTGTTGCATAACGAGGAAATAACGTGCCTATGAATAATCAGCATGTGAGGACAAGAGAATTAAGCCAGTAAAAATAAAAAAGTAGAAATATGAAGTTTGAAGGAACACATAAGATGAATTAAAAAACTTTTTATTTTCTAATTGAATAAAAGAATATAATGATGACATACTTTTTATAACCTGTTTTTTATAAATCTTGGAAATGTGGGACAATGGTAAAAAACTTCATGCTTTATAGTAAAACAGAGGCATATGCCTAATTACTGGATGAAAGTCTGCCATTACACTTAAGAAGGATTTTTAGTTGGCATATCGTTACTTAGCTGGATAGGTGAGCCAATATGGACGGTAGTTTCAGTTTAACTTTTCCCAAAGACCATTTCAGTGTACGAGTGGGCTGTTAAGTTGTAACAGAGAGGCAAGAGGATTGCGACTAAACTTTATTAAACAGACAACGAGCTTATATACAATTACTTTCGAGCAAGAACGTCACAAAAATTCAAACGAGCTAATGCATGAAAAGGCAATCTTAAACAGGTTCTGTTATCAGTGCCTTATTCCATGTTTGGGTTCCCCCGAGTCCCTCGGAGAGTTGCTAATTCATCTTCCGGTGTATTTTGCATCTGCCAGTCTTGGATGGTCTGGGATGTATCTTAGGTATTTATCGAGTTTATTCTTAAACGCATCTACGCTCACTCTTGAAATGTTTCTTAGATGAGCTGGCAGCGCATTTAATAGTCGCTGTATTATCGATGCTGGTGCGTTGTGGATTAATGTCCTGTGCGCCTTCCTTAGTTTTCCAGGTATATTTTTTGGCACTATTAATCTACCTCGGCTTGCTCTTTCTGATATTTTTAGCTCCATGATGTTTTCAGTAATTCCTTCTATTTGCTTCCGTGCTTGTATTATCATGTAGCGTTCTCTTCTCCTTTCTAGACTCTATAGTTTTAAAAATTGCAGTCTTTCCCAGTAGTCAAGGTCCTTAACTTCTTCTATTCTAGCAGTATAGGACCTTTGTACACTCTCTATTTGTGCAATATCCTTTGGTAGTGTGGGTACCATATCACATTGCAGTACTCGATTGTACTACGTACATAAGCTTTGTAAAGCATAATCATGTGTTCAGCTTTACTTGTTTTAAAGTGTCTGAGTAACATTCCCATTTTTGCTTTACATTTAGCCAACAGTGTTGCTATTTGGTCGTTGCATAACATATTTCTATTTAACATTACACCAAGGTCTTTAATTGCTTCCTTGTTTGTGATTGTCTCGTTATTAAGTCCCTTGTATGCATATACCATTCCTTCTCTGTTTCCATAATTCATTGATTCGAATTTATCAGAGTTAAATACCATCCTATTTATCTTCGCCCATTCATATATTTTGTTTAGATCTCTTTGTAGTGAGTTCCTATCTTCATCACAAGTAATTTCCCTACTTATTCTTGTGTCATCGGTGAAACTTCTCACTACAGAGTTTTCAACATCACAGTCTATGTCTGAGATCATAATAACAAACAGTAGTGCAGTTAATACTGTACCCTGTGGCACGCCAGATATTACCTGAGCTTCATCTGATTTCTCATCATTTGCAACCACTATCTGTTTTCTGTTTTGCAGAAATTCTTTTGCCCATTTTCCTATCTTTCCCACAATATTATGCTTTCTCATATATTATGGTCTACCTTGTCAAAGGCTTTTGCAAAATCTAAATAGATCATATCTGTGTCTTTTTCATTTATCATATTTTTGTTTGTTTTCATAGTGTGCTATCAGCTGGGTTTGTGTACTTTTTCCGGGCACAAAACCGTGTTGACCAATATTAAATAAATTATTTTTAACCAAATTAGTAATTATTTTCTTTTTTATTACCCTTTCATACACTTTCATAATATGTGACGTTAGACTAAGAGGTCTATAATTGCTTGCCTGTAGTCTTGATCCACTTTTGAAAATAGGGGTTATATATGCTAATTTATGTTTAACATATATCTCGCTCATATCTACACTTTGTCTTAGCAGTATTGCAAGCGGTTTCGCGATAGTGTGTGCAGTTTTTTTTAACAAAATCGCTGGTATTCCATCTGGTCCGGCTGCCGATCCATTTTTAATTTCGATTATAGCCTGCACAATATCTGCTTCATTAATATTTATATCTGTTAGATATTCAAAATTTTCTTCTCTCATTTCTGTTTCATTATTCTCATTCACAATTCTTTGCGTGATTTCACTCATATTTTTCTGCTAATATGTTGCATATTTGTTTTTTTTTATTCGTTAGCCGTCCTTCAATTCTTAGAGGGCCTATTTCTAATCTCCCTTTATTCATCTTTTTTTGCATAGGAGTATACTACTTTGGGTTTTTTTTTATATTTTGAAGTGTCCTTTCTTCTAAGTCCCTTTTTTCATTTTCTTTCGATTGTAAAATCTTTTGTTCTGCATATTCTATATTACTTTTTATTTGCATCATTTTCCATACATTTTTTCTTTTGTAAGATTTTTCTTCCACTTTCTAATTTTCTGAAATAAGATCCTTCTGTCTTTTGGTAGGCATGCCTAATGTTTATTTATATTTTTTTTTTTTGGTACATATTTTTCAACAATTTTCTCCAGTATTTTGTACAGTATATCTGTATTTACCTGTATATTATCACTTACGAATACATTTTTCCACTCTTTGTTCAATTCCTCATTTATTTCTGACCATTTTACATTCTTACTATGAAAATTATATTTTCCATATCCTTCCCATCGTTTTGTGCTTTGTTTATCTCAGCGTTCACTTGCTTTGGAATGGACTATTAATTCTATGAAATTGCGGTCTGAAATATCCATGTTATACACTATTATTTCTTTAACATAATTCACCTCATTCACAATTACTAAATCTAGGACATTGTCCTTTCTTGTTGGAATGTGGTTTATTTGTTGCATATTATGTTCTAATAGCATATCTTGAAGCTTTTCAAATTGCCTCTTATCTTCTGTGCTACTATTACTCTCTTTATTACATGTATATATACAACCACTTTCTTCTATCCGTTTTTTTCAATCCACGAAAGGAAAGTTAAAATCTCCGGATAGGAGTATATTCCAGTCTTTATGGTTTCTACATATATCATATATTTTTTCTATTATTATGTCAAACTCCTTAGTATTTGGGGGTCTGTAAACTACAATATTCACTAGTTTTTCATATTCAAATTCTACCTTAATCAACTCATATTCTGTGTTGATGTATTTTTCACAGACTTTTCCTTGATTTATGTCTCTTCCTTATATGACAGTTCCCCCTTGATTCCTATTTGTTCTGTCTGATCTATATGTTTGGAAACCCTTTATCTGGTCATCACTGCCAGTCTCTTGGGAATACCATGTTTCACTTATATGTAATATATTTATTTTTTTTTCAATTTGGGTTAGTTCTTCCAAGAACTTTATTTTCCTTTTGGAGTTACTCGTGACTAAACCCTGTGGGCGAGCAAGGTACACAAAAAAAGGAAATACCATCACATTGTACGAGCGTGTGTGAAACACGGTGGTACATGGCTCCTCCACGCCAAAAAAAGACTTTCAAGTGAAAGAGAACACCCTGCACTTGAGAGGCGCACTCTAGGCGGGTCATCCTCTAGGAGATATGCAGGTTTAAAGCGATCAATGGAGACCCAGTCTTCTTTGCCACGAATGTTCATTAAGAAAGCCTTTCCAGTGCGATGGATCACAAGGAAAGGGCCCCTGTAAAGGGGTATTAGCAATGGCTTTATAGTGTCATTGTGAAGGAAAACGTGCGATACGATACTTGTAAATCTGGTAGCATGTAGTAAGTTTTCCTACATTATGACGTAGGCGCTGGAGATTGCCAGAGGATGGTGCTGATGGAAAAAATCTGCAGGCACAACCAATGGGTTACCATACACCATTTTAGCTGCAGAAACATCCAAGGTGTTTTAGGAGTGGTCCTTATTCCCAGGAGAACCAAGGAAATCTGAGTAAACCAGTTGGAGTCATTACATCGGGACATCAAAGCTGCTTTGAGAGTGCAATGAAAATGTTCAACCATTCCGTTGGCTGCAGTGTTGTAGGCAGTTGTCTGATGTAGAATGATGCCCATGAGTTTCACTAATGATGTCCACAATTGGGTGGTGAAAGTGGTAACCCTGTGGGGAATTTCTGAACAGCTTCTACCTTCGCAGTAAGGGGATGGACTCCTTCAGGAGTGATGCGGTGCCCTAAGAATGATACCTCATTGATGCCAAAGTTACTCTTGTCGTACCAGACTATGTTGTTCCAGACTACAGGGCCTTTTTGTTGCAGGCGATCAAGCACCCTGTGTAGTTAACTGAGGTGTTCCTCTTTGAAGGAATAGAACACAAGTATGTCGTCCACGTAACATATGCAGTACGGGAGATCCCCTAAGATGCCACCCATGAAGTATTAGAAATAACCCCAGTATTATAAAGGTTAAAACAGGAAGAATTGAAGGTGTATGTACTGAAGGGGCCGGTGATGGCGGTCTTGGGGATGTCTTCTGGTCTCATGGGCACCTGATAATAGCCCTTCAGGAAGTTGAGCATGGAGAAAACCTTTGCTTTGTGCAGGTAGGATGTAATATTGGTGATGTTTGGAAGGGGGTAGTAATCCAGTTCTGTCTGCATGTTCAGATGCCTGTAATCCCCATATGGTTGCAGGGAACCATCTTCCTTTGGGATGATGTGTAAGGGTGATAGCCATGAGCTTGAGCCATTTTGATAACGGCACATTTTTTCCATTTTGGTGAATGTTTGTTGAGTGGCTGCCAAACGATCCGGTCCCAGATGCCGGAATCTGGCAAACTGGGTGCCCCGTGGACTGGATAAGGTGTTAAATGCCATGTTTAGTAAGAACCATGGGTGTTGGTGAATTTCTGTACTTAAGACTTCCAGTTATGATGTGAGGAGGTGAGTGCAGGCATCCGTGGATGCTCTGATATTGAGAGCGAGATTGGAGGGGGAGTGATGAAGAGGTGTCGACGAGTAAGAGTCTGCCTTGACTAACCATCGGTGAGAAACATCAACGAGGAGGTGGAATTGGGAGAGGAAATCCACACCGAGGATTGGCAATGTGATGTCAGTAACAAGAAACTTCCAATGAAATTTATCGCTCCCAAACAATAATGTGAGGATCTCATACCTGTTCTTGGTGATTGCAGATCCGTTAGCTGCTGCCAGGTAGACATCGATAGACTTAGAATGTTGTGTTCTGGAGTGTGGCCTTGGTAGAAAAGAGCGGCAAGCAACAGTGTCTAGCAAAAATCGAGCACACATACCTGCATTATTTAAAAAGAAAAGATTAGAGATGGGGGAGGCCACCACCATAATTGATGGCCTTGTTACAAGTTTTTTGGCCACTGATAACCATTCACACATTTCTTCACAGGAGCCACAATTTAGGAATGTTAGTACTCTAACTGTGGCCGATGGGCATCAGTAAGTGGCTGGAGGCTCACTGGTAGGGTCATGAACGAGGGATGGCATATATGGGTGGTGCATGGCTTTGTCACCACTCTAGCACTTCACTGGGTGGGCTTCAGTATCTTACCCCATTCCATCCTACCACATTGACATCAGCTTTGGTCAATGTTGAATAGTTGTTCTCTTTGTCAGGAGTGGCAGCATTGAAGGAGGTCTAGAAGATGGTGAAGTAACTGCCATAAGGGTGTCGACCTTGGTCACCATGTCCTTTATGGGGAAGATATCGAGATCAGGGATGGTGACGCGTTCAGGTTCTGGCAGGCGTCCTACCCAAAGGGCAGAAAATGGGCTCACCTACCGAGAAGAACGGTTTCTAGCAGGTTGCAGGTGAGCAATACTGGTCATATCCCTTAGGGCAAGCAAAGGCTTTTGGTCTCCAACAGTTGTTGAGGGAACTGAAATAGCTTGACTACATGGTGAGTAATGCTCCAGGAGGTATGTTTTAGGGCGTCGTATGCTATTGGGGTGTCTTCTTGTTAGCAGAGCCAATTGGAGATTCCCAGGAAAGTGTCCTCAGGGATCACCATGAGAACATAGTCTGCTCTGGTGCTTGAGCGAGTCGCACCCTTGATGAGAAATTGAACCTTGGCATGCTGAAAATAAGCAAATGCATCTGTACTGGCAAAAGGCTATAGTTTCATGGTTGTAGCGTGGAGAGAAGAGTCAGGGTCAGAGGGCAGCATCATCAAAAACTAGGGCACAACGGTAGGGGGAAGGTGGGATGGAGCTGTTCTTTTGACAGTCACAACCAATTTTCCGAATGGGCTGTTAGGCTATAACAGAGAGGCGAGAGAGACGCAAGTAAACTTTATGAGCGACAATGATCTTATATAAAAGTACTTGCAAGCAATAACGTCACAAAAATTCAAAGCAGCCAATAAATGAAATGCTAAGCTTAAACATCTTCTGTTATCAGTGGGGGCGGGGGAGAGCGGGATATGAAAAAAAGGTTGTTTTACAAATTCATTAGTAGATTGCATCCTTATTATAGCAACTAATATATATATATATATATATATATATATATATATATATATATATATATATATTTGGGCTCAACCATGACGTCCTGATGGAAGGTTCCTTTAGTAGCTTCCCAAGGGTATATATGACTACAGTGATATTCCCAGGGAATCAAACCAAAGGTTTCACAGAATTCTAACTTCTGGCGCGAGTTCCCTTAAGATTTATTCTCAAGGATATCGTATATAATCAGGGGACGTATTCTTGACATGCCACATGGCAATCTGCACCCCGAATAGCCTTTACGCTTCAAGGGGGATATGTGGCAGAATTAGATGGGTAGCCGCATAGAGGTTACCATGGTTCCCCTATTACTATCGTATCACAACCGCGCCAATTCCCTCTGGCGGTCATTCCTTATTTTGTAGCGCCTCACTACGGTGGTGTTCCCTGTTGATCTGACATTTTTGATCGATTTCTAAGGATCTTTATGCTTTCTACAGCTTCTTTCTCCATCCAGAAAGTTGAGTATTCATTCTTTACAATATGTATTTTAGTTCCAGCCTCACAATGAAATTAGTGTAATTATTGTGTTTGGATCTATGCCGGTTACCGGTGTCGCCATAGGCGCTGTCGTTCTTTGGGTATGTGTTATTTAGTTAGCAGAATGACATTTCCGGTTTAAACAGCATTAATTGTTATTATGAAAGCTATTTAGGCATTTTTTATTGTAAAGATATTTATATGCATAATTTTCCCTTTTTCTGTGTTGATCATATATGTCAGATTTCGGTGATTTTAGGTAACCAAGAGTCTCGAATAGAGATTTATAGGTAATCTCTCTTCCCTCTGAGGTAGCCTTAGGCTACAACTCTGTGCGTCGGCCTTGTTTGAATTCAGGCATGACTAGCCTAGAGTTTTCTGTCTCATCCCTTAACAGCAGACGACAAGTTTTGGGATTCGATCAGAACCTCAGAGTATTTAGTCTTTTGTCGGCAGTCGGTCGGCAGGGTGAATTGCATTCCTCTGCCGGCTAGCCCTCCCTAAACTACACCTGAAGTGGTTGCATGATGCCGCCACCTTCACCCTGTGGTCTAGTAGACTAGTCCTATGCTCGCAGACCCTAGGTTGTAGAGTAGTATACTCTTGTGGCCTAGGATGGCGCCGGCATTGGAACTCTGTTTCTCCCTTGTTAAGAGGAATGGCATGGACTGCCGTCCCCTTAACTGTATTAGCACCTCCTTAGCTGGAGAATAGAAGATTCTCCTGCCGCTTGGGGTTGTGCCGGTACTGAAACAGAGTTTCTTCAAGGTGTGTAGGTCCGACAACATTGCCAGCCCCCCCCCCCCATACCTCGTATAGAACCCTTCCCCCTCCCCCTCTGTTCTTTTACAATGGCCGAGCCATTGTCTTTCCTGAGCCGGCGTCCTGCAACCTTACCATTGCCGGTGGGTTGCCGGAACCGGCCAGACCCCCTCTCCTCAGGTGACGGCTGTCGGCGACTGACGGCTTCCGGCGGCTATGACGGCTGTGGGTGGGAGGTCCCTTATGTCACCAAGGCTCTCCAGTTCTCCCTTGAACTGCTGGCCACAACTTCTGTTGTCGTCGTATTGCTCTGGCTGGCAGTAGACCGGCACAGATAGGTACTGACTCAGTCAGTAGCATGCCGACTGTACTAGTGCTGCCGGAGGCTGGCCTACAGTGGTAAGCCGGCAATGGCACTGTGGCTAGATGGAAGCCTGAATGTTACATTCTCCCCTTCCATTTGAACCTTCTTTTCGGAGAAAGGCAGTAAAATTAGACTTTTACATCCTGTATTACTTTATACATACACAGTAATAGATAGCCTTTACTCCATGCTTTCTCTCTCTCTCTCCTAGCTAGCATGCTAGATGTTCCGGCAAGAGCTAGCTAATCCGGCAACATGCCGGCTGAACTACAGTATATGTCTATACAGATAGTCAGTATATTGGCAGTATAGTATATACGGCAGATGGAAAACTAATGTATATATTATACTAGTAGTTACTTCCAATATATCTTGGGTATCCCTGCCCAGGTATATGCTGAACCCATTCCTATATTGATAGAATAATATTTCGTCAATATTCTGATTTGAAATCAGTTACCATTTACCCTACATTATTAAATTTCGTAAAGGGCTGGTGGTGTGACACCTCTAACCCTGAAAGGGCAGAGCCCTTATCCCTGAGTTTCCCTGATCAGGAAACTCCCTGATTTAATATTGTAAGGGAGGTCACAGCAAATAGATTGGGTGGGATACACAAATATATATCTTTTATCTTTTCTAATCCAGTTGGCCGCCAGATTGAGCAGCACACTGGCTGAACGACATTAGATATAATTATACAGTAGCCATTAATTTGCAGTATGGTTTATACTGCAAATAGAAAACTATACTATGATTATACAGTAGTTATTTCTACATATCTTGGGTACCCTTGTGCGAGCTTCTGCTGGTACCGCTCCTGTATCGAAAGAATGGCATTGCTTCTATACTCTGATTGTGAAATCAGTCCTCCTTACCTCACAGTGTTAAGTATAAGGGGGGGACAGTGCCTTGTACACTTCCTTACACCTAGGTGTTCGACCCACTTTTTACCTGGAATTCCCCAGTTGGAGGAATCTCCTTATCTTAATACTGAGGGGAGGTAACAGCATTGGCTCGCAGGGGATACACGGGTATGTGTCTCCCACTATCCCTTTATAGCTTTCTGTCCTAAGCTATTTTTGTCAAAAGATGACTTTTGCAAATTGTTTATCAGTGTGATAATCAATTGAATACTCTTTTCTGTTCTCCTTTCCTTACAGGAGGGATACCAGATGATGCATCGCAGTCTTCTGCAGTTATAAAAGTGAGTATTTTCACGGACATAATACATGCAGGTTTCATGCCCCCAGCAATATTATTTCCAAATCCCTAACCCCTTCTGAGACCCTCCGACCTGTAAGTAGGTCAGACCTTACTGTCGAAGGTCTCGAAAATCCCAAGTTAATAGAATCTGGTGCACAGCTTAACACTTATGAATTTGGGTGTGAGATTTCTAAAATCTCTCCGAAACCATACCTACCTATATTACAGCTTCCTAAAGGTGAGACATCCTGTCCCCTATCCCTCCTTTCTCCACTCCAGTTCGAGGAGAGGAGGTGGGGATGGGGGTACCCCCCCCCTCTCGCTGCCAGTGCATACACGATGGCAGTCTCAAGCTGTCGAACTACGGTTGGTTTGGTTTCAGAAGTTATATGTAACAAAAATGCAGTTCAGTTGCGAACTCGCAAAAACACGGAAACTCTACGAGAATTGGACCGAAGATTTCACTTTTTCATTGTGGTAACTGGCAAATTAGTGATCCTTTTAAAGGTTGAAAGGTCGCTGATGAATGGCAGAGGCAAGGGACAGTGACATTGCCCTAGCAATCAGGTCAATGCCCTAGAGACTGACCATATATTATATGATCAGCGCCCAAGCCTCCTCTTCATCCAAGCTAGGACCAGGGAGGGCCAGGCAGTGACGGCTGATGACTCAGCAGATAGACCTATAGGCTCCCCCAAACCCCCCAACCTTAGCTCACAAGGATGGTAAGGTTGCAGACACTAATGGCACTAAAGAGTCTGAGCGGAACTCGAACCCCCGACTGGCAAACACCAGGCAGAGGCGTTACCAATCAGGCCACATCTTGTAGTGATAACAACGACGGCAGTCATTGATTTACTGTCACATCTGACTCCGCCGCCGAGAGCCGGCAGTGTGTGCCCTTGGTCACCACCCAGTCAATGGCTGGGTTGGTATGCCTTCAGTCGGAAGCCAATGATTCAGAGGGCTGCTGACTATGCGTATAGTTTTCACCACTACCCAGTTACATTGAATGTTGGCTAGGATGGTGTCCCTTCTGTCGGCGACCCGCTGACAGCCGACGAGTCACCGACATGCCGGAGAACTGCTAGCCATATCGATACTGAAGTACTGTACTGTGCCAGTTGACTTATCCCCAAGTACTAGCCTTGATGGTAATATGCCAGTTGTATAGGCGTATACAATACCCTGTACATCTGTAGTATCACAGACAGAAATCTTTGGTACATAACCATACAATAGAATGGTTTTCCAGTACACTGTGCTTCTAAGCACAATCTCTTGCTGAGACCTACCTGATTTGGGGACTCACTTCCCCCCATTTCTTACGCTGACTCTTCATCAGTCTCTTTGATTCTCATTATTAATTCCCTGGATGTAGGCACTGTTTATGCTACTCTATCCTTATGGGCTAGAATTTTCCATCGGGCCCTACTTAAAGAGGATGCCCTAGAATCAATAATTAGGAAGGCTGCAGCAGTTGGATGGAGGGATTCACACTTATGTGTCTCTCCTATTCTTTTCCAGTGTACTTATCCTAAGCTTTATACAATAGAAAGGAATCTTCTATTACAGTGAAACACTGAGAAGCTGATATAGGCAAACCGTCAGGTATGACCTAAAAGGAGGATGGAAAAATTTCTTAGTTCTCCTTGGGATGTTAAACAGCATCCCACAGTTACAATGACCGTTGTTCCACAAACAGTCAGATATGTACACCTTCTGATCATGCGAAGCAAACAGACGCTTCTGGTAGGAGGGAGGTTCCTTCCGGATCGCTGGACCTTTGATCCTTGGGTCCAAGGCCTAACAAAGATGAGACTAGAATGGAAATGGACATACCTCCACCATCCTTACCTCAACTCTTCCTACATTCCAAATCCCCCCTGGAAGGGTATACCTTAGAGCTCTAGAGTCATTCTGGACTTGGTGCCACTCAACAAGTTCCAATAAAACAGCAAGTTCAGAATGTTAATCCTTCTGAACATAAGAACCTTATTCAGTAAGGGGTGTTGGCAGTCTGGCCAGACCTGAAAGATGTCTATCGGCAACTTCCAGTCAGTCACCCCCTCCCCTCCTACCTAGGATCCAAGTTACAGAAGATAACATATCCTAGACAAGATTCTCGTCGGACTAGAATCCAAGCCTAGAAAGAGTTCAGGCAACAATGGACCTGGACGACAGGCTGGGGTGGGCAGCACCCGAAGCGACTGTCTATGAGCATCCATGGAGGTAATCTGGCCCCGGAACATCGGGGATGCAAAATAACTTCAAGAAGTCTCGATTCTCTCCAGCTCAGGGGCTTCAATGTTTTTAAAAAATCATTGAAACCTGCGGTCACCCTAACTCTCCTCTCCCTTGGGGATGTAAAAGGAGATCGCAAGGTCGGTCAAGAGACTATTGTAATCAGTCAGGATTCCAAGACGCTAACAGGGAGGAGTTGAACTCTCTCCAGTTCACGATAATGACAGACCCAGTGCTACGAGCACAGCTGTAAGATGCGTTAAGAGGCTGGAGAAGATACGCATCAAATACTCGAAGAGATCTAATAGGACCAATGATGATCATTTCTTCTTCGCTTACCCTACAATGACCAAAGGCCACAGGCCCGTAGGCCATATTAGCCCTGTAATGGGTGGAGAAACTCTCCAGGCAGATCAGACCTCCTCAGGCTGATCTGGGGCATCGAAGCGATAATGAGGCGTCGAAACTGTCGAGGATAAGGGGCGTCTCATTTCATTAGCGAATATTAGCCATCCCTTCCTTAAGGGAATGGCACCTATCAGCAGCTCATGTATAAATGATCCGCAAGGTGACAGCGGATGCTCTTCTCGGGCTCAAGCCAATAGAGTTGGAATGGTACACGGACGCAGACCCATTCCCTCCCAGATGGGAACAAGTCCACAAGCTGTAGATCGATCTCTTCATCACGAGCGTCATCAAGATACTGTCTCGATATATAGCCCCATACGAGGATCCTCTAGTGGAGATAACAGACATCATGTCTCTAGAATAGAACGGATGGACTTAGGAATTCCTGTTCAGCACATCCAATCTCCTGCGGAAGGCCCTCTACATGCTGAAACCCTGCCCGGGAAGAGGGTCTCTGTTGGCTCCCAGGTAGCCCAAGAACACCCCGTTCCCTGTAATGAAGGAACTGAGGCTGAGGCTGGTCCTACTTCTACACCTAGGATTATCCAGGAGGTTCAGAATTTTTCTGCCTTCGATTTATCACAGTACACCTGATCCCTTCATCTTATGAATTCCTTGCCCTAACGGTTAGGAAAAAACTTGGGATCTCAAAAGGCAAAATAGAATTCCTAGAAGAATACAAGTCTAGTCAACTAGAGGACAATACGAGTCTTCTTGGGAAAAGTAAGTTGCTTTGTAAAGTAAAAGGGACCGAAAGGAATCTCATGATCTTCTGCCTGTCCTTCTCTGTCCACCCCAATAATCAAGGTATGGCGGCCAACAGCACGATGGCCTTTGAGAAAGGAGGCAGTGCATCCTTGTATAATATGAGAAGTCTGGTTCCTCGGCCCTGTCCCCATATGAACCCTTGAGTAAGCACCAAGAGTATGGCCGGCTTTGCAAGAGAGGTCACTTGATTGGATCTTTGGATCCATGGACCAATATCTATGTGCAAGTCAGCCCCGACTAGACCTCTTCTATATGCCCTTTAAATGGATCTGACGAATGAAATCTTTAATAAGATTCCAAAGACATGTGCAGGCTTAGGCCTGCAGCGCCACCAAAGCCCATCTCATGGTCTTTGGACAAGGTCCTACATTATGCCTCACCTGTGAACAATGAGGATTGTTCCCTCAAGGATCTAACCTAAAAGGTTATTTTTCGGTTCGCTATAGCCTCTGGGGCTAGAGTTAGTGAAATAGTGGCCCTATCTGGGGATGAGGGCCACATTAAGTGGGAGAACTGCATCTCTTTCCTGATCCAACCTTTCTCACTAAGGGCGACCTACCCACTAAGAGGTGGGGTTCCTGGAGTATCTGCCCACTGAAGGAAGATGTCTCTCTAGGTCTGCTAGAGTGCCTAAGGTCTATCTTCGTAGAACTTCAGACTTCAGGAGAAACAGCTCTTTACAGGAGAAACCTCTGGATCAAATTATCCCTACAACTGAGGGTGAAGCTCACCTATCTTATTCGCGGAGCAGATCCTGACAGTGCTCCTGCAGATAAAGATCCGAGAAAAATTGCTTCATCACTGAACTTTTCAGTATGTGGACTTCAGCCTCTTCGCTCATTTACTGATTGGAGGTTGGCCAGAGTGTCTTACAGACACTATGCTAAGCAAGTTTATGGATTGAAGCATTATGTGGTGGCGGCAGGTGCTATTTTGGACCCTGTCATCTAGCTCTTTGATGAACAGTAAATTGATTGGGACTATCAATTAAAAGGAGAAGGGGTCAGCATTTTTCGTGTGACCTCCCTTTGAATAAGTGTTGGCAAGGTAACACCAAATCTGTTCAGAATCTAAGGTGTGAAATTATACGGATACCACTAGTGCCGTGTGTACATAGTACACAGTGTTGTTAGACTATATCATGTACAGAAATTATAAAGAGAAGTCTTATTAAAAGAGCTTCTCTTCAGTCTGAGAGTGGCACTCATCATTTCTTCCCCTTTCAAAAAAAGGAACATTAATTTCTGTGTATGTCTCTTGTATAATTTCCTTATCATGCTACATTCATTTAGCATGTAGTCATTTATTAGGAATAAATGTCTATTAAAATTCGCCCGACAATTGCATGTTTAAGATGCCAGAGTTCCTTGACTTACTCATGTAAGTATTTCTCATATCATTGTATGCTTACAAACAACGGATGGCGACACTGATATTGGTTCCGCAATATATACAATCCTTGAGACCGTTTGTATTCTCAGTGTATACTTATGTTTGTTCATACAATGTATGCTACCTTAAGGCCCTTTTTCTAACGTCTAAAAATGACTCTTCCCTGCAGGGGGTAGGAAGCACTAACATTGTTATGCTTAGTGATAATGACGGATAACGGTAACGTCGTTTGTCTCAATTGGCCCTTTTGGCCGTAGAAATATTGTCCCAAGGTTAAGGCACTGATGAATATTCACAGATACATTAATTCTCTGGTATGGTTCCAAAAAATGGATTTTGAGCGAAGCAAAAAATCTATTTTTGGGTGAGATGGCCATGACGTCCTGATGAACCCACCCTTCTTTTCTATGAAAAGATCTTCACAGTTTCCCCCCTGAACTACTGTATCTGTAGCACCATGCTCAACGCTACAAGGAATGACCGCCAGAGGGAATTGGCGCGGTTGTGATACGATAGTAGTAGGTGAACCAGGGTAACCTCTATGCAGCTACCCTTCTAATTCTGCCACGAATAACCCCTCGAAGCGTAAAGGCTATTCGGGGTGCAGATTGCCATGTGGCATGTCAAGAATACGTCCCCTGATTATATACGATATCCTTGAGAGTAAATCTTAAGGGTACTCGCACCAGAAGTTAGAATTCTGTGAAACCTTTGGTTTGATTCTCTGGGAATATCACTGTAGTCATATATACCCTTGGGAAGCTACTAAAGGAACCTTCCATCAGGACGTCATGGCCATCTCACCCAAAAATAGATTTTTCGCTTCACTCAAAATCCATTATATATATATATATATATATATATATATATATATATATATATATATATGTATGTATAAATTTTAAAATATATATATATGTGTGTGTGTATGTATGTACATATGTATATATATCCTACATATATATATATGTCTATGTGTGAATATACACACGCTTACTACAGGACAAAAGCCTTAGGCATGTCCGTACGTGTCTGCGATTTGGCCCGTTTTCATCACGCTGGCCAGTGTGGATCGGTGATAGTGGGAGATTTTTGTTTGATCGCTCACAACATAACAACTTAGTATATGTGGCCCTGACTATTGCAGCTTTGCTGATCATAGCGATACGCAAATCCTTTCACCATGTTAAGGAATATCTACCCAGAAAGTAATATAGATACATATATGCCGGTGTATTTTATATTATATATATATATATATATATATATATATATATATATATATATATGTGTGTGTGTGTGTGTGTGTGTATGTATGTGTATATATGTCTCCTCTGTATTTTATAAATGACATGCTATCAACTAATACCCTCTATGCCAGAGCGTTGTCATATTCTTCTATTTAATCAAAATGGCAAAGCTAGATATCATAATGCTTATAAACAAAAGAGTTAAGAATGGTATTTTTTCGGAATGTTGATGTATTTTTTCCTTATCCGAGAACGATAAATAGAGTAATATATGTTTTACTCCTTATTAGATTAAGGATTATTTGAACGATCCAATATCTTTTGGTGTGCCTTAATGATAATGAGAGAGTTTTGTTACAGCTGTTTATTTATAATGGAAAAAAAAATTTTCCTTGGGGGGGATTTTTTTTTATTCTGGAGGGGGCGGAAATTTTGAATGGAGGTCCGGGTTTCGATTTTATATTACAAAGAGTTTTCTATATGACATCGTATTCCAGCAGTGGAAGGACATACGCTCTTTACACTGGATCTGCACAGAAAAAGATTTTATTAACCAATTTTTTTTCAATACAGGGAGTTTCCAAAATCTTTTTTCATGTTAACAACGGCCCTCACTCCAATATTCTGTCGCAGCAGTTACAAGAAATATGAATCCGTGTTTTTGTGTATTTCATTTTGGAATGGTATACACGAGACACAGTAAAAAATATGAAAATAGATCATTGATTGGAATGTTTACCTCCATCAGTTCATTTCGAGAAAATTTCTCGCCATCAGACCATGGGAAAATTCACCATAATAAAAGTTGACCGGAGAGAAAGTTCAAATAGTCAAGATGTAATTCTCTTCGGTGTCATTTTAAACGTCTCCAAATCCTTTCAGAACAAGTAATGTAATCTTTCGTCCCACTTTTAGATGCATTCCCAGATATGTTAACATGTTATCTTAGTTCATTCTTTATACATTTCAGAAATTTCCAAATATTAGGAAGAAAAGACGTCATTTGCTCCTCAAAGGCCCAATGCTACCCTTCGTAATAGTTATCGGTTTTGGCAAGTTATCCAAGAGAGAAGTGTAAACTTCCCACATTTTACAAGGGGAAGCAGCGGTGATGACTTCTATCTGTTCTCCCTATTCAAGTTTTTTTTTTCAGTAACATCTGGGGATTCAGGTGGGAAAATTTCCTTGTCACACAGAGTTTGCCGACTACTCTTTACATAGGTACAAGTACCAATACATAAAAAAAAATTTATTTCAACGCACATGCAACATATGTTTCATACTACTGTTTAAGACTGCAACTTTACATTTTTCGTACATTCCCTCTGAATTATATTTGAAAAAAAAAAAAAAACTGCGCATACTAGTCATTGCTTTTCTGAAATGCGTAATTACTGAGGTTGCTAGCGGAGAAGGGTCATAGGAGTGTATAGCTGTCAAAATTTTATGTAATTTATTTTATCTTTCATTGGGCAGTAGTACATACACTAATGGAAATTGAGTGTTTTATTCTAGACCATGAAGAGTATACAAGTGATAGAGAAGCAAAGCGCCTGCTTTAAATATACTATCTGCGTTGTTAGTAAATGATTTCTTGTAGCAAACATAAAAATGCGATTTTCCAGATTTCAACAATAATTTTGATACCATTAACAAAATTCAATATCTCTCCTATGCTGTGGGAGCGCTGGAGAATTATTTTGCCTTGTCTAATCATGGATGCATTCATTAAGAACAGATGGCAATGATTGCGTAGTTTCGACAGTTTGTGTTCCGACATTTTTATAAATCGTTTGGATACCATTGCTGCATCGCCAAACAAGATTATGTTCCTTCAAAATGTTGACTATTTTATCAACAGGTTACATGTATCCGTGCACGGCATTTTGTTTACCGGTCCATCTTACATTTCCAAAACGTTGTTTTTTACTAGGGAGTTTCCCCTTTTTTCCAGTATAACAAAATTCCATTGTTAGGCTTATCAAAAATCAGAAATGGCTTACAAATTACTGCCTAAGAAAAGCTATTGTACTATAAAGGGGTAATAGAAAATGCAAAGTGGATGAGGTTTATCAATTACCAAAATAAACAAAACGATCATTCTAGCAACATTTGAAGGTGTGAATTGGATGGTTTTAACAAGTACTTGAAAATACACAATGGATATCGTTATTTCTCTCTTTTTTTTTCTTTTTTTTTCATTAGCATCATATCAATTATTTACCAAATGCTTTTCGGTAAACGTTTGTTGCGGGAAATTTTCCCCACGGTATATTTACTTTTGGGGGAATGTTCCTTACCTTGGCTCACACATGATTTTTGCCCTCGCAATTTGCGCAATGCATAATGGCACACTTCGGTGGTACGCAGCTTGAAGCATTATCTGTGTCCTGCTACTTCACTGTACATGCACGTGTCTACATATTGTGGTGCCAAAAATGAGCTACATTAGTACGCATTGACACAGTATAGCACTACTTATGTACGCATAGGTTAAGTATTGACACGCATTGACACCGTAAATAGTGTTAGCACTTAGTTCGCACAAAGCTAATGCTTGGCTCATGCAAGTGGTAAGCAAAACGCACAATTTTTATGCATTTCCCATATTTCAATATTTCAGAATTTTCTCTACGTACAAAGACTTTAGTCATGGATAGCGTATTGTGTGGCATGCCGGGAACAAAACCATGTAAGTGTTAAGGGGGCTTAATTGATTTTTTTTTTCGATGGCATATTTACACTGGTTGAATATACCCATGGTATAATTTTGCTTTGGTGAAATTTCCCTACGGTAAGTTTTCGCTTTGGTGAATTTTCTGCACAGTAAATTTTCACTTCAGTGAGTATTCCCTATGGCAAATTTTGTCTTTGGTGAATTTTCCCGATGTTATTTTTTCACTTTGATGAATTTTCCCGATCGTATTTTCCGGTTAGGTAAAATTCCTTATGGTATATATTCACTTTGGTGAATTTTTTCCACAGTAATTTTGCACGCTGGTGAATTTTTCCTCATGGTAAATTTTCGCTTTCGTGAATTTTCCCTCACGGAAAATTTTGGCTTTGGTGAATTTTAAATCACAGTGAATTTCTGTTTTGGTGAATTTTCCCACTGTAAATTTGCGCATTGGTGAATTTTCACTCATAGTAAATTTTTGCTTTGGTGAATTTTCCCATTGTAAATTTTAACTTTGGTGAATTTTCCCTCACGGTAAACTTTCGCTTTGGTGAATTTTCCTTCATGGTAAATTTTTACTTTGGTGAATTTTCCCACAGCAAATTTGTGCATTAGTGAATTTTCCCACAATAAGTTTGTGCATTGGTGAATTTTCACTTTGGAGAATTTCACCTCGTGGTACATTTTCCCTTTGGTGAATTTTCCCACGGCAAATTTTCAGTTTGGTGAATTTCCCTAGTGGTAAATTTTCGCTTTGGTGAATTTTCCCTAACGGAAAATTTTAGCTTTGATGAAGTTTCCCTCACGGAAATTTGCGTATTAGCGACTTTTCCTTCACGGCAAATTTTTGCTTTGGTGAATTTTTGCACAACAAATTATCACTTTGGTGAATTTTTCCCTTACGGTAAATTTTCGCTTTGGTGAATTTTCCCACAGCAAATTTTCACTTTGTTGAATATTCCCTCACTTCAAGTTTGTGTATTGGGAACTTTTCCCTCACGGCAAATTTTTACTTTAGAGAATTTTCCCGCAGTATATTTGCGCATTGCTGAATTTTCGCTTTGAAGAATTTCCTTTCTTGGTAAATTTTCGTTTTGTTGAATTTTCCCACAGTAAATATTTGCTTTGGTGAATTTTCCCTCACGGTAAAATTTTGCTTTACTCCCACGGTAAATTTTTTCTTCGGTTAATTTTCTTTCACAGTAAATTTTCGCTTAAGTGAATTTTCCATGACTGTAAATATTCGCTTTGGTGAATTTTTCATCACGGTAAACTTTCACTTTCATGAATTTTCCCATAGTAAATTTTCGCTTTGGTGAATTCTCCCTCACAGTAAATTTTCGCTTTAGTTGATTTTTTCTCTCGGTAAATTTTCACTTGCGAATTTTCCCTTCAGTAGATTTTAACTATGGTAAATTTTCCATTGGGTAAATTTTCACTTTGGTGAATTTTCCCTAAAGTACATTTATGCTTTGATGAATTTTCCCGAAAACAGATTTTTGCTTTCGTGAATTTTCTCTTAGTGTATTATCCTTACGAGATATTGGTGGTGTAAATTTTCTTGAGGCGAATTGATGCTGGTGAAGGCCGAAATATCAATAAACATATTGCATTACATTCCAGTAAGGACGAAAACATTGCATATAATTTTACTCTAATTATATTGAGCGTATTGGTGTTAATCATATGCATTGTATTTACAATTTCATGCAAATTTGTATCGCAAATTTTATTCTTTTGTATTCCCAATGTTAAAGAAAAACGAATAAATAGCTGGAATGGTCTATCCTCTTTTAGTCGCAAGATATTCGTGACGTTGTCTATTTTGTCCTTGTTGAAGGTGCTTTCTTCCTATTGGCTATGGAAAGCGAAGTCTCCCAGCAGCGGCGCAGTTAGTGTCACTCATGCAATTGGAACGCAATGGGGTTTGACTCTCTTCCAGCACCGGCTGATCCAGTCGGCTGCAATATCCAAAGGCTTCATAAATTGGTGTTAGGGATGATTTCCTCTAACTTCTTTCTCGCTTTCCCTACGTTCCTTCCTCGATACCCTTTTCCTCCGCTCCCTCCCCTTCAATTCTTAACCATCTCCTATGGCGACGGGTTAGGAAAAGTCTGCAATCACATTCCAGCGATAGAAATACTTTTGGAGATTGGCGAAGGTATTCGAACACACCGTCGCAGACTTGGTAAAATATGTTTTCTTTTTATGGATCACAACTATAGCTTGGCATGAAGCTTTATAAAAGGAGAGAGAAAGAGAGAGAGAGAGAGAGAGAGAGAGAGAGAGAGAGAGAGAGAGAGAGAGAGAGGCCCAGCTGAAGGAGGAAATTAATGTGTTTAGAATTTAGAATCATGAGATTTTGGTAAGCAAGCGTTGAACTATAACGATGTAAATGAGACACTTAATCTTGAAATCGGAGGGTCATTACCCCGATCAATGGAGAGTCCATTAGTTGATGGTTGGGCCAAGTGAGTTTCAGCTTTTAAAGTGTATCGGGGACGAATGAGAATTTTAATGTTTCCCCACAAGATGTTCATGGGACGGAGGCAAAAACTTGTTTCTTCCGACGTTTAATCATAAAAAACTTCCACTTGACTTTTTCTCATATTATTTTCCGTAGAGAAAAGGGTCTTGTAAAGTTGCTATTACTTTTTTTTATTATCTACTTTGATGTAAAGAAATTAGTTGTACCTTTTAACATTAGTTGAATTATGATGCATTTTATGTTTTTATTAAAGCTTTCGTAAATGTGTTTTTATTATTATTATTATTATTATTATTATTATTATTATTATTATTATTATTACTTGCTTACTTACTTACTTACTAAGATACTACCCTATTTGGAAAAGCAGAATGCTATAAGCCCAAGGCCTCCAACAGGGAAAATAGCCCAGTGAGGAAAGGAAATATGGAAACTACAAGAAAAGTAATTAACAATTAAATTGAAATATTTTAAGAACAGTAACAGCATTAGAATAAATATTTCATATATTAACAAAACAAGAGGAAGAGAAATAAAATAGAATAATGTGCTAGAGTGTACCCTCAAGCAAAAGAACTCTAACCCAAGGCAGTGAAAGACCAAGTTATAGAGGTTATG
>NC_090729.1:146478383-146500883 GCF_036898095.1 Palaemon carinicauda
TAACAGGAAGGGGACGTCAGCCTTTCTTTTTGGACGCTGAACTTTTGAGGTTTCGTTTTTTCCATTTATTTATTACTCGGTGACTACTGACCTATATTCAGAAGCGTAGTTGCAATCTTATTTTTCTATGTCTCTACAGCAAACATGCTACTCTCTCTCTCTCTCTCTCTCTCTCTCTCTCTCTCTCTCTCTCTCTCTCTCTCTCTCTCTCTCTCTCTCTCTCTCTCTCTCAAAATGAGTGTACTAGCAAAATGTGAACGTGAATTTTTATGTACACTTACATGATATTCATAAATGAATAGTTAATCATATGAGAACATGAATTAAAAATGTTATGTAGGTTGTAAAAAGAAGGATATTGTCAGTCTTATCTTTTAAATTGAAAATTATATCTGCGTGAAACAGAGTCAAATCTTATATAGAATGAATTATAAACTGACTTTACTTGTCAGGCAATAAATTTCCAAAACACAGAATATGTTACTTAAGAACATTTCAAAGTTAGACGAAAAAGCGCGGAAAATTAAAAAAAATAAAATCATTAGGAGATGAAGCGCGGTATTCGTTGTCATTTGCTGAACCAAGCGTTCCAGAAATAAATTTTATTTATTTTTCCATGGCTGATGTCAAAATTCAAGTAAATAGGCCTACCTGTGTATTTTATTTTTAGGAGTAGTAATGTTTATCTCATTAAACGTTTTTTACTGAGGACTAGAAATCGGGTGTCCTGCTGTTCCTGAAATGTTGGAAAGTTGTGCAGGTTTCATCATATGAAATTCGTTATGAAAATAAAACGTTCCCTGACATGAATACTTCGTCATGTATTAAAAGATAAAAAGAGAAGTCAAACTATCCATGAGCTTAAAACCATTTGAATTGTATTGTTTAGCTTTACCCGCAAACAAAAGCATGTAACAGGAATTGTTTCCTGGCTTTATTTTTCTTTATTTATTATTCATGATTTCTATTGTTCCTAATAATTGGTATAAAGGCTCACGCACGAACAAACACACACACATGTATATATATATATATATATATATATATATATATATATATATATATATATATATATATATATACAGTATATATATATATATATATATATATATATATATATATATATATATATATATCAGTCCATTGCAGGACAAAGCCCTCATACATGTCAATTCATGTTTGGGGTTTGGTCAGATCTGATCACCAGCTGGCCAGTGCGGATTGGTTATGGTGGGAGATATTTGTCTAATCAGTCACAGCAAACTAACCCAATATGGATAACCCTAACTAGTACAACTAAGCTGATCGTGGCGATAAGCAGACAATTTCACCCCGTTAAGGTATCCCCACTCGAAATCGTGTTATACACACACACCCACACACACACACACACATACATATATATATATATATATATATATATATATATATATATATGTATGTATATATATATATATATATATATATATATATATATATATCTGTGTAATATGTAATTATAGTGTATACATATACATATGAATATATCTATGAAAACAGTTTATACAGTATACATGTCAGTATATATATATATATATATATATATATATATATATATATATATATATATATATATATATAGTATGTATATATAGTGTATACATATACATATGAATGTATTTATGAATACAGTATATATACATGTATATATGTATATATATATATATTTATATTATATATATATATATATATATATATTTATATATATATATATATATATATATATATATATATTTATTTATTTATTTATTCATTTATATATAGTATATATATCATGATCATGATCATCATCAGCCGTTACTAGTCCACTGCAGAACAAGGCCTCAGACATGGTCTTTGTATGCAAGTCCAGGCCCGCAAACTTCCTTAGTTCGTCGATCCTGGCTTCTTCTCTCCCTTCCTCTGCTTCTTTTACAATCTCTGGTGACCCATTCTTTTATTGTTAATTGTCATCTGTTGTCTGCCATTCTCGATTTATGTCCTGCGAATGTCTATATCTTTTTTTTATATGTTAGCATATCTTCTAATTTAGTTTGCTCTCATATCAATCATGCTCTTTTTCTGTCTCATAGTGTAATTCCCATCATTAATTTTTCCATAGCTCTTTGAGTTGTAACTAGCTTACGTTCTAACGCTTTAGTAGGGCTCCAAGTTTCTGATGCATAAGTTGATACTGGTAGGACTATCTAATTAAATACTTTCCTTTTTGTAAAATGTGGCATTTTACGTTTCATAATCTCATTTTGTTACCAAATGGTCTCCATCCCATGTTATTCTTCTTTTAATTTCGGTGTCGATTCCAAGAGCAACACTTACTGTCTGTCCTAAATACGTATATTCATTAACAATCTCCAGAGGCGCGTCATTGAACGTTATCTTAGATTTACTCATATTCATTTTCAGTCCTACATTTCTGCTTTCTCTCTTCAAATCTTCTATTATCTTTTGTAATTCCTCTCATGATTCACTAAACACAACCATGTCATCTGCAAATAATAAGTGGTTAAGGTATTCCCCATTAATATTCATTCCTACATTTTCCCAATCTAAATTCTTGAAAACTTCTTTTACACATGCTGTGAATAATTTATGAGAGATAGGATCTTCTTGGGTTACTCCTTTCGCAATCGGAATTTTCTTACTATCTTTATGTAGTTTTAGGATTGCTGTACATTCTGTATAGATACTCTTATTCCTTGTTTTTGAAGGGCTTTCATTACTGCTGATGTTTTGCCAGAATCAAAAGCTTTCTCATAGTCTATTAATGCCATACATAGTAGTTTGTCATACTCTGTTGACTTTTCCATTAGCTGGGTAATTACACGGATATGGTCAGTTGTTGAATACTCAATTCTGCCTTTCTATTCGGCCTAATATGATCTTTGTAAATATTTTATATATTACGGAGAGTAAACTTATTGGTTGGTAATTTTTCAAATCTTTTGTGTCTCCCTTTTGTGAATTAGTATAATGATAAAGTTTTTCCAAGCTATAGGTATAGAGCATTCAAGCAGGCATTTGGTGAAGAGTTCAGCCAGTTTTATTACGATGAAATCTCCTCCATCTAGTATTAAATCAATTGTTAGTCCGTCTTCTCCTGCTGCTTTGCCTCTTTTCATGCTTTTTAATGCTTTCTTTACTTCTACTGTTACGTTTGGTACCAGCTCAGGTATTTCATTATTCCTATTTTTTAAGTTGTTCCTCATATCCTTATTGTAAAGAATTGTATCGAAATACTCTGCAATTTTTATCACCCCATCTCTATTGTGGATAATATTTCCATTTCGATCCTTTAAAGCAATCATCTGTGGGCGCCCTGTTCTAAGTTTTCTTTTCATCAATTTGATGCTTCTTCCTTTCTTTACTGTTTTCTAAATTTTGGTCTGATCGTGTTTACAATTATCTTGAGTTTTTAGTTTTTATATTGTTTTGGATAGTTCTGCTAATTCTATATTATTATTTGATCTTGTTTAGGAACTCTTCCACCTATCTCTTGTGCTGATTACAAAAACAAATTTTGTTAAATCGCTATTCACTTCTTTACTTACTTCCAATTCCTCATGTAGCTGGGAGTATCTATTTTGTATTGATAAATTAAACTCATCAATTTTTCTCTTATCACAGAAGTGTTTATTTTCTTCCTTAAAATTCTTTTTTCTCTCTCTTTCCTTAGATCTAAACAAATTTTGCTTCTCGCCATTTTATAATCGCTTGTGTTCAACTTGTTTAACACTTACTTCTTTAACTAAATTGACTTTTTCAGTGAAAATAGAATCTATTCCAATTTTCTTTTCTCCATTTGGGCTTCTCCATGTCCATATTCTGTTCCCTTGTATAAAAAAAGGTGTTCATGATTTTAAGATTATTTCTTTCACCAAATTCTACACGCATGTGTCCTCTGTCATTTCTTATGCCTTTTTCAAATTTACCTACTGCTAATTCTCCTCTCTTATTTTGACCTACTCTAGCATTAAAATCACCCAAAACAAATAGATATCTCCAGATCTTCACAAAAAAAGCTTCTGTTTCTTCCTCTGTGGGAAATTGTTGGCGCATACGTTTGAATGATCTAACGATCATCCTGGCCATTATCAAGGAATTTCTGTAGAGCATTGGAAACTGTAAGAAGGGCATCCAAATGCTCTAAGGCCTTTCCTAAAGTCCAACAGATTATCATCTTCTGCATGCCTATTTAGAAGTTTTGCCAAGGCGTTCAAAACTTTAGATATTATGGAGTTATGAATATTGAGTAGTAATCAGCATGACTAGACCTACCACAACACATTTATCTAATTGTTATTATTATTATTACTAGCTAAGCTACAACCCTAGTTGGAAAAGCAGGATGCTATAAGTCCAGGGGCTCCAACAGGGAAAATGTCCCAGTGAGGAAAGGAAAACAGGAAAAATAGAATATTTTAAGAGCAGTAATAACATTCAAATGAATATCTCCTATATAAACTATAAAAGCTTTAACAAAACAAGAGGAAGAGAAATAACATATAATAGTGTGCCCAAGTGTACCCTCAAGCAAGGGAACTCTACCCCAAGACAGTGATCTTGGACTAGCATTACCAATTCTTCAACAAGCGTATAAAGGACCTCTTCTTGCGAACTTTCGAAAAATAACAGAGAACGTAGGAGCTGAGAAATCAGCAATTTTTATAGAAAACAAAGAGAATTCAGGTCAAAATACAAACGATAAGTGGGTTGTACCGCAGCGTCACTGAAATCTAGGCCGGTAGAATGCAAATAGCTAATAAAACGCAAAGGAAAAAATGCACGTGCCAAAAATAAAACATGACGTCCAATTCCTGTGTGAGGAAAACTCACAGATCCATTTCACTAATGTGTATTTCTGTCACTCAAAACCAACGCTAGCTTTCTCCAATTCAAGTGGAAATACATGAAACAACGAAAATGTCGCGGTCTGAAACGTAGCTGAAACCAAAAGATATAGAACAGCATTCATCCTTCAGTTGTAAACCTAAATATATCCTATAATATTTTGAGCGTAATAAAAATCACTTAGTGACTTATTTATTGCTTTCAATGGTGTCGTGGGTCGATTTTTTTTATTAACGTTTTGTTTTGTTGTGCCAAGTAAGACTGTTTTATATACCTGAAGGTTTGTTTGGTTATATCTTATTGTGATAAGTGAGGATGGTGGCGAAAGACTTGAGCGATTGCTTTTATAAATCCGACTGCAGGAGAGGAGTGATTTTGAATGCTAGATTTATTTACGATCATTATTGGAAGTGACATTATTTTCTCAGTTACTATTATTTCATCATTGCCTGATTGATAGATAAATAGATATGAAAGAGAAAAATTATTTTAGGTTATTACTAATTTAATATAGGAAACCAAAGAGAAAAGAAAGATGCTGTCGTCACTCTAGACACTTGGATGACATTCCATATGTGAAAATAGTATATATATATATATATATATATATATATATATATATATATATATATATATATATATATATATATATATATATATAGGTAGTAGGTTGGCCAGGGCACCAGCCGCCCGTAGAGATACTACCACTAGAGGGTTATTGGAGCCTTTGACTAGCCAGACAGTAAAGCATTGGGTCCCTCTCTCTGGTTACGGCTTATTTTTTCTTTGCCTACACATACACAGAATAGTCTGGCCTATTCTTTACAGATTCTCGTCTTTCCTCATACACCTGACAACAATGAGATGACTAAACACTTCTTCACCCAAGGGGTTAATTACTGCAATTGTTCAGTGTACTCTCCTCTTGGTAAGGGTCTACCCAGAAGAGACTCTTTAGCTATGATAAGCAGCTCTTATAAGAAAAGGACAATCCAAAATTAAACCATTGTTCTCTAGTCTTGGGTAGTGCCATAGCCTCTGTACCATGGTCTTCCACTGTCTTAGGTTAGAGTTCTCTTGCTTGAGGATACACTTGGGCACACTATTCTATCTTATTATTTTTTTTTCATCCTCTTGTTTTCTTGAAATGGTGTGTTGGGCAGGCTTAATAGAAGGGTCATGGATGCCTGGTGGTTTATCAAGAGGTTGTCTTTTCCTTGTCTGATTATTATTATTCTCAAAACCATCCTTACTGTCTTCCCTTCAGTTGAAGTGGCTATCCTGGAGTGTATTTAGCCTTGCATGGTGTATTGGCTCCTCCATGTTGACAAGTTTTTCCGACTTTTTACTATAGTCTATGGGTTTCATTAATCACTTTATTTATAATTCTGTAAACATTGTTTTTGTTATAATTCTTGTTAATCTAGTTTTTAAGTATGATGTCTCTTTTTTATTTCTATCAATTCTTATGCTGTCTGGAGACATTGAGTGAAATCCGGGACCAATACGTCCTAGATTTCGTAAGTGTCGTCCTCTGTATTGCAATATTCGTGGTCTTCATGTAAATATTCAAGAACTTACAGTTGCGTCCAGACAGTATGATATTCTTTTGTGCTCAGAAACTTTGGTTTCTAATATGAGGCACTCATCTGAGCTCCTTATAACTGGTTTTAAGAAGCCAATAATGTTGAAACGTGATGCCATCCCTAGGGCCAGGGGAATGGCGGTGTACATTAGGACTGAGTACCCTGCTTCTCATAAGTCCTACTATCAATGTGGATGCCATGAGATTCAGGTAATAAAAGTTTGTGGCAGGCATAACAACTTTTATTTGTGTTCGATCTACCGGAATCCAGACAGGGATGATTTCATCTTCGATTGTCTTCTTACCATTATGTCTAAGATACAAAAAGATGATAGAAAGGCTTGTTTTGTCTTTGTTGGTGATTTTAATGCTCACCATGGGGAGTGGTTAAGTTCCATCTCTCCTACCAATCACCATGGCTAAAGAGCTTTAGATTTTGCCTCTAAATCAAGCTGTGAGCAAATCATAAATGAAGCCACTCACAGGTCTGGCAATTGCTTGGACCTCGTATACACTGACTCCCCTGGCGTTATAACTAGTAAGGCTGGTTCTCCAGTCAGGGCATCTGATCATGCCTTTATTTCATTAGTAGTGAAGACTGAGGAACCTGTCCCTGATATATCATACTCTTGTAAAATGTATGTGAAATCTCAAGCAGACTGGAATGGGATTTTGCATGATCTTTTGTGCTTGAATTGGTCACAATTATATAGTAGTGTAGATCCTATTGTCCCTTTGAATGAGAATCTAGTCAACATAATTGATAAGCGTATCCCTTCTCGTGTGCTAAGGTATCGACTGAAGGACAAACCGGGGTTCAATGATGATTGTAGACGTGCTTATTTGGAGAAGCAGGAGGCCTATCATCTTTGGAAGGGTAACAGATCAGATTTGACCTGGATTAACTATACTCAGCTTCGAGCGTTTGCTCAGAGTTTATGCCTCAACTGAAAAGGAATACAACTTAACCATAAAAGAACCCCTTTCTGGTACAACTCAGGAACATAAATGGTGGTCTACCCTTAATTTTGCACTCTTTGGTGTAGCTGCAACAGTTCCTCCTTAACTTAAGCCAGATGGCTCAGTCACTCACTGTCCAAAGGAAAAGGCAACCCTTTCGGCTGATGTTTTTGACAGTAAACAGAGTAATGAAAAACTTGAACTTCCTCATTCCTTTTTTCCTGAGGCTAAACTAACTAGTTTAGCTTTTCGATCTCGTCAAATTAAAGGTCTGTTGATGGATCTTGATAGTTATGGAGGTGTAGACCCAAATGATATTTTTCCTTTGTTTTTTATAAAGGCTGCAGATTTCTTAGCTCCAAAATTATCTGTTGTTTTGAGCAACTTACCAAAAAGGGAAGCTTTTAGCACTTGTTGGAGAATTGGTAATGTTACTCCCCTATGTAAATGTGTTTGTGGTAACTCAAGTTCCACTGATTACCGCCCAATTTCCTTAACTCCCGTATTATCTAAAAATTTTGAACGTCTTCTGGCAAAACGTCTTAATAGGTTTGCTGAGGGTAATCATCTATTCCATAGTTTGCAATTTGGTTTTCGTAAAAGCCTTGGAGCATGTGATGCCCTTCTTACAATCTTCAATGCTGTACAGAAATCCCTTGATTGTGGTCTGGAAGTTCGTATGATTGGCCGTGATTTTTGTGCTGCCTTTGACCGCATTAATCATGAGGCCACAGTTTTCAGACTCAAACAGTTGGGAGTGGATGGGTCGTTTCTTAGCATTATTACTGATTTTTTAAGTAATAGATCTCAAAGAGTTGTTGTTGATGGGCCCCATAGTGAGTATAGGAATATGATATCCAGTGTTCCACGGGGTAGTGTTCATGGCCCATTACTTTTCATACTATATACACATGACATGTGGTTTGGCCTAGAAAACAAGTTTGTTGCATATGCAGATAATGCTACTCTCTTTGTATCAATTCCATCCCCTGAATGTAGATCTGGGGTTGGTGAATCCCTTAATAGAGATTTAGCTGAAATTAGTGAATGGTGCAAATAATGTGGTAGGAAGTTGAATCCTAACAAAACTCAAAGTATGATTGGAAGTAGGTCAAGGACGGTGGCTTCTCAACATCCGGATCTCAGTATTGATAATGTTTCTTTAAATTTGTATGACTCTTTTAAAATTCTAGGTGTGATTCTCGACAGCAAATTTACATTAGGTCTGTGTTTTCTTCAATTGCACAAAAAATTGGCTTAATGAGAAAGTCTTACAAGATTTTTGGTCATCAATCTATTCTGAAGAAGTGTTTTAATTCTTTCATTCTACCTTGTTTTGAGTATTGTTCTACTGTCTAGTCTTCAGCTGCTGATTCTCATTTTAATTTGTTGGACAGATACTAACGGTCTATTAAATTTCTTATTCCTGATCTAGATATTAATCTTTGGCGGTCTATTAAATTTCTTATTCCTGATCTAGATATTAATCTTTGGCACCGTTGTTCAATTAGTTCATTATGCATGTTGCATAAGATTTTTCATAACTCTGACCATCCTTTACATTCAGATCTCCCTGAACAATTATATCCTGTTCGTAATACTAGGCAGGTAGTTAATTCTAATAGCCAGGCCTTCTCCATCATGAGGCTCAATACTACACAGTATTCTAGAAGTTTTATTCCAGCTGTGATCAAGTTGGGGAATGATCATCCTAATCGGGTAGTTGAATCAGTAGAACTTCAAAAGTTCAAAGTTGCAGCAAATGTTTTTATGTTGACCAGGCTGACATGAATCTTTTTATAGTTTATATATGACATATCTGTTTTAGACGTTGTTAATAGTTTATATATGACATACCTGTTTTGACGTTGTTAGTGTTTTTAGGATGATTTATTGTTCATTTATTCGAATCATTTATTTATTTCCTTATTTCCTTTCCTCACTGGGCTATTTTTCCCTATTGGAGCCTTTCGGCTTATAGCAACTTGCTTTTCAAACTAGGGTTGTAGCTTGGCTAGTAATAATAATAATAATAATAATAATGTGGTTCTGAATGATGAGATCGGTTATCAATATCTATTTATTATTATTATTATTATTATTATTATTATTATTATTATTATTATTATTATTATTATTATTATTAGCTAAGCTACTACCGTAGTTAGGAAAGCAATATGCTTATAGCCCAAGGGCTCCAACATGGAAAAATAACCCAGTGAGGAAAGGAAATAAGGAAATAAATAAACGATATAAGAATCATTGGACCATAGAAATAAAATGTTTTTAAAAAAGTAACAACATTAAAATCGATAATTCATATATAAACAGTAAAACGACTTATGTCAGCCTGTTCAACACAAAAGCATTAGCTGTAAGTTTGAACTTTTGAAGTTCTACCGATTCAACTACCCGATTAGGAAGATCATTCCACATCTTGGTTACAAAGGGAATAAAAGATCTAGAGTTCTGTGCAGTATTGAGCCTCGTGATGGAGAAGGCCTGACTATTAGAATTAACTGCATGCCTATATTACGAACAGATTGAACTCTCCAGGAAGATCTGAATGTAAAGGATGGTCTGAATTATGAAAAATCTTATGCAACATGCATACTGAATTAATTAAACGACGGTGCCAAAGATTGATATCTAGATCAGGGATAATTAATATAATAGACCGAAGTTCCTGTCCAACAAATTAAGATAAGAATCAGCAGCTGAAGACCACACAGGAGAACAATACTCGAAACAAGGTAGAATGAAAGAATTAAAACACTTCTTCAGAATAGATTGATCACCGAAAATCTTGAAAGACTTTCTCAATAAGCCAATTTTTTTGTGCTATTGAAGAAGACAGACCTATGTATTTCTCAAAAGTAAATTTGCTGTCAAGAATCACTCCTAAGATTTTAAAAGAGTCATAATAAGTTAAAGAAACATTATCAATGCTGAGATCTGGATGTTGAGGAGCCATTGTCCATAACCTATTTACAATAAGTTTTGTTAGGATTCAATTTCATGCTCCATAATTTGCACCATGCACTAATTTTAGCTAGATCTCTATTAAGGTATTCAGCAACCCCAGAGCCACATTCAGGAGACGGAATTGAAGCAATGAGAGTAGCATCATCTGCATATGCAACAAGCTTTTTTATAGGCCGAACCACATGTTATGTGTATATAATATGAAAAGTAATGGGCCAAGAATACTCCCCTGAGGAACACCAGATATCACATTTTTATACTAACTATGGTGCCCATTCACAACAATTCTTTGCGATCTGATACTTAAAAATTCAACAGTGGTGTTAAGAATCGACCCACCCACTTCCATCTGCTTGAGTTTGATAACTAGGGCCTCATGATGACGGTCAAAGGCAGCACTAAAATCAAGGCCAATCAAACTAACTTTCTGACCACAATCAAGGGATTTCTGTACAACATTGGAGATTTTATAAAGGGTATCACATGCTCTAAGGCCTTTATGAAAACCAAATTGCAAATTAGGGAACAGATGATTACCTTCAGCAAACCTTTCAAGATGTTTAACCAAAAGACGTTCAAAAACTTTTAAAAATATGGGAGTTATGGGTATTGGGCAGTGATCAGTTGCACTTAAACTACCACAAACACATTTTCATAATGTTGTAACATTACCAATTCTAAACAAGTGCTAAAAGCTCCTCTTCTTGCTAACTTGCGCAAAATAACAGACAACTTTAGAGCTAAGAAATCTGCAGTCTTCATAAAAAACAAAAGAAAAATACCATTTGGGTCTACACCTCCTTAAGCATCAAGGTCCATCAGAGAGTTTGATTTTCACAAGATCGAAAAGTTAATCTGTTTAGTTTAGCTTCAGGAAAACAGAAAGGAGGAAGATCAAGTTTCTCAATACTCTGCTTGCCGTCAAAGACATCAGCCAAAAGGGTTGCCTTTTCCTTTGTACAATGAATGACAGAGCCATCTGGTTTAAGTTAAGGAGGAACTGTTACATCCACATTAAAGCGTACAGATTTAAGGGTAGCCCATCACTTATGTTCCTGTGTTGTACCAGAAAGGGTTTCTTTACGGTTAAATTGCATTTCTTTTCCTTTGAAAAAGAAACTCTCTGAGAAAAAGCTCAAAGATGAGTATAGTTATTCCAAGTCAAATCTGATATTTTACCCTTCCAAATAAGCACGTCTACAATCATCATTGAACCATGGTTTGTCATTCACTCAGTACCTTAGCACACGAGAAGGGATACGCTTATCAATTATGTTGACTAAATTCTCATTCAAAGGAACAACAGGATCAACACTACTATACAATTGTGACCAATTCAAGCCCAAAAGATCATACAAGATCTCATTCCAGTCTGCTTAAGATTTCATATAAATCCTACATGATTATAATACATCAGGGACAGGCTGCTCAGTCTTCACTACTAATGAAATCAAGTGGAGAACCAACCTTACTTGTTACAACGCCAGGGGAGTCAATCTATACGAGGTCCAAGCAGTTACCAGACCTGTGAGTAGCTTCACTTATGATTTGCTCACAGCCTGATTCAGAGTCAAAGTTCATAGCTCGTAGGCCATGGCGATCAGTAGGAGAAACAAAATCTAACCAATCCCTATGGTGAGCACTGGAATCACCAACAAAGAGAAAAGAGGCCTTTCTATCATCTTTTTGTATCTTAGCCATAATGGTAAGAAGACAATCAGAAGATAGAATCATCCATGTCTTGATTCCAGTATTATTATTATTTTCATTATTACTTGCTAAGCTACAACCCAACCCAAGTTGGAAAAGCAGGATGCTATGAGCCCAAGGGCTCAAACAGGGAAAATTGTCCAGTGAAGAAAGGAAATAAGGAAAAACTACAAGAGAAGTTTAAGAACAATAATAATATTAAAATAAATCTTTCATTTTTAAACTATAAAATCTTGAAAATAACAATTTGATAAAAACTCCAAAATAACAAGAGGTAGAGAAACAAGATAAAATAGTGTGCCCTAGTGTACCCTCAATAAGAGAACTCTAACCCAAGACAGTTGAAGACCATGTTACAGAGGCTATGGCACTCTCCAAGACTAGTGAACAAAGATTTGATTTTGGAGTGTCCTTCTCCTTGAAGAGCTGCCTGCCATAGGTGAAGAGTCTCTTCTATCATTACCAAAAGGAAAGTAGCCATTGTCCAATTACAGTACAGTAGTTGACCCCTGGAGCGAAGAAGAACTGTTTGGTAATCTCAGCGTTGTCAGGTGTATGAGGACAGAGGAGAATATGTAAAGAATAAGTCAGACTATGTATGAGTGGGCAAAGGGAAAATGAGCCGTAACCAGGGAGAAGTATCCAATGTAATACTGTCTGGCCAGTCAAAGGAGTCAATGACTCTAACGGTAGTATCTCAATGGGTGGCTGCTGCCTTGGCCAACCTACTACCTACCCTCAAGCAAGAGAACTCTAACCCAAGACAGTGGAAGACCATGGTATAGAGGCTATGGCACGACTCAAGACTAGAGAACAATGGTTTGATTTTGTAGTGTCCCTCTTTATTATTATATTGTGTAGTGGCGGCTGGTCCATAAGGGCTGGTGGGCTGCAGACCTTCCTGTCTTAGCCTTACCAGGCAAATTAGTGATTATTTCATATATTTTACTTTACATGAATGAATAACATACTTTTATATTCCATTCAGTATTTTTCTTTTTTCTTCTTTTTTCCTAAGAAAATACTAGCATATTTGATAGACTAATAACTGAGTAAAATGCTTTTTCCAAAATTGGCTCAGCGCCATGTTCGCCAACCTGCCTTGGGGGATGAGCTGCCAGCCATGCTGATGGGTCCGTGGGGTAGGGTAGGGCTGGAGTGTCATTTCAGCCCAACGTGGCTCCCTGATAGATGAATATCGCTGCGGCCGCCGTACTCTTCATGCATTTTTTTCCGGGATTTTTTTTTCTTTTTTGTTGGGGGGTGGGGGTGGTAAGATGCTTTTCAGATGGATTTGAAGTCTATTTATAATTACAAGATGTAAATGCAAATCTATGCAACTTTTTCAGTGAGAGTAAATTATGATTGGAAGATGAATGCCTCTATTAGAAGTCATATTTTATTCATATTAAAAGAAGCCCTTTATATTTTTATTGTTAAACAGTTTCATTTTCAAAGAAACAAAAATCCTGGACAGTTAGGAAAGTCCCACGAACATTAAGGTTATTAATATTTTTGGGACTTCATAAAAACATTATTTTTCATCATGTTTGCTAACAACAAGGTTAATCCCATAATTCTTGAGGATATTATGGCACAGTACAGTATCATCGAAATTGCTGCAATTTTTAAGCAACATGTGTATAATATGTTTTATATGTTATATATATATATATATATATATATATATATATATATATATGTACAGTATATATATACATATATATATATACATATATATATATATATATATATATATATATATATATATATATATGCCTTTCTGAGTGGGGATATCTTAATGTGTTGAAACGGTTATGTATCGCAATGATTGGCAAGGCTATACTAGTAAGGTCTAACCATACTAAGTTGGTTTGCTGTGAACAAGCGCATGAAACTTCCACAGTCACCAATCCACGATACCCAGCGTGAGGATGAAAACTGGACAAACGCCAGACATGAATTGACATGGCTGAGGCGCTTGTCCTGCAGTGGACTAGAAATGGCTGCCTTTGTTATTGTTATTGTTGTTTTATGTATCTGTATATATATATATATATATATATATATATATATATATATATATATATATATATATATACATACATATATATAGATATATACTGTATATATATATATATATATTTATATATATATATATATATATATATATATATATATATATATATATACATTATATATCTATATATATGTATATATATATATGAATATATATATACACATATATATATAGATATATAATGTATATATATATATATATATATATATATATATATATATATATATATATATGTGTGTGTGTATATATATATATATATATATATATATATATATATATATATATGATGTGTATGAGCATGTCCTATATCTATGTTCACATAAGATATGTATGCATAACTTTTTAGACCAGAATTCTGACTTGGTTTAGGAATGCATTATGATATATATGTATAAATATATATAAATAAATAAATATATATATATATATATATATATATACATATATACATATATATATAGATATATACTGTATATATATATTTATATTCAAATAAGCCATATATATTTTTGATACATTAATGTCTGGATTCTCTCAACGACCTCGGGATCAGAGCCCCAGGCGAAATCACACAAAGACAAGAGCTTGGCTCCGGCCGGGAATCGAACCCTGGTCGGCAAGCTTGTACAGACAGTGACTAACCCACTTGGCCACGAAGAAAGATAAAAGTCAATGACAATTCTTCTGTACTTATACCGGTCGAATTCAGGTATTTTGTACTTAGAATTGAAATCAACCCATCTTCACCATCGTAGCTAATTGGTAGTTTGTTACTTGGCATTCAATTAATGATAAATTTTGCACATTTTTACGTGTTTTTCATATTCAAATAAGCCATATATATTTTTGATACATTAATGTCTGGATTCTCTCAACGACCTCGGGATCAGAGCCCCAGGCGAAATCACACAAAGACAAGAGCTTGGCTCCGGCCGGGAATCGAACCCTGGTCGGCAAGCTTGTACAGACAGTGACTAACCCACTTGGCCACGAAGAAAGATAAAAGTCAATGACAATTCTTCTGTACTTATACCGGTCGAATTCAGGTATTTTGTACTTAGAATTGAAATCAACCCATCTTCACCATCGTAGCTAATTGGTAGTTTGTTACTTGGCATTCAATTAATGATAAATTTTGCACATTTTTACGTGTTTTTCATATTCAAATAAGCCATATATATTTTTGATACATTAATGTCTGGATTCTCTCAACGACCTCGGGATCAGAGCCCCAGGCGAAATCACACAAAGACAAGAGCTTGGCTCCGGCCGGGAATCGAACCCTGGTCGGCAAGCTTGTACAGACAGTGACTAACCCACTTGGCCACGAAGAAAGATAAAAGTCAATGACAATTCTTCTGTACTTATACCGGTCGAATTCAGGTATTTTGTACTTAGAATTGAAATCAACCCATCTTCACCATCGTAGCTAATTGGTAGTTTGTTACTTGGCATTCAATTAATGATAAATTTTGCACATTTTTACGTGTTTTTCATATTCAAATAAGCCATATATATTTTTGATACATTAATGTCTGGATTCTCTCAACGACCTCGGGATCAGAGCCCCAGGCGAAATCACACAAAGACAAGAGCTTGGCTCCGGCCGGGAATCGTATATATGTATGTATATATATATATATATATATAAATATAAATATATATATATATATATATATATATATATATATATATATATATATATACATACATATATATATATATATATATATATATATATATATATAAATATAAATATATATATATATATATATATATATATATATATATATATATATATATGCCTTTCTGAGTGGGGATATCTTAACGTGTTGAAACGGTTATGTATCGCAATGATTAGCAAGGCTATACTAGTAAAGTCTAACCATACTAGGTTGGTTTGCTGTGAGCAAGCGCAGGAAACTTAGTCACCAATCGACAATACCCAGCGTGAGGATGAAAACTGGACAAACGCCAGACATGAATTGACATGGCTGAGGCGCTTGTCCTGCAGTGGACTAGAAACGGCTGCCTTTGTTATTATTATTGTTGTTTTATGTATCTGTATATATATATATATATATATATATATACATACATATATATAGATATATACTGTATATATATATATATATATATATATATATATATATATATATATATATATATATATGATGTGTATGAGCATGTCCTATATCTATGTTCACATAAGGTATGTATGCATAACTTTTTAGACCCGAATTCTGACTTGGTTTAGGAATGCATTATGATATATATGTATAAATATATATAAATATATATATATATATATATATATATATATATATATATATATAATGTTGTTTATGAGCGTGTCCTAGATCTACGTTTACATAAGATATGTATGCATAACTCTTTTTAGACCCGAATTGTGACTTGGTTTAGGAATGCATTATGATGTTTGGATGCCACGCCAGTACTTGGAATGTTCTTTTCTCCACAGATGTGTATATTATTATTATTATTATTATTATTATTATTATTATTATTATTATTATTATTATTATTATTATTATTATTACTTGCTAAGCTACAACCATAGTTAGAAAAGCAGGATGCAACAAGCCCAGGGGCCCCTACAAGGAAAATAGCCAAGTAATGATGATGATATATCTATAATACATATATATATATATATATATATATATATATATATATATATATATATATATACACACATATATATATATATATACATATATATATATATATATATATATATATATATATATATACATATGTATATATACTGTATATATATATATATATATATATATATATATATATATCTTATAGTTTCATTTCTAATCCTATCCTGCCATTCAACTCCCAATATTCCTCTGAGGGCTTTGTTTTCAAATCTCCCAAATCTCTTGGATATTGTTTCATTATCATACCATGACTCATGTCCATACAGTAACACCAATCTCACTAAACTAATATATAGCCTGATTTTTATATGCAATTTCAAGCTATTCGATTTCAAAATTTTACTTAACTAGTCATAGTCTGATTTGATTTTTTCAGTCTTTCATTAAACTCCAGTTCTAAAGACCCTCTATTAGATATCATACTTCCTTTTTATATAAATGATTGTACCTCATTAATCCTTTCTCCTTCTGACGATATTTCATCTTCCATTACATATACCATTGTCATCATCTCTGTCTTTCTTTGGTAAGTATACGCTGCAAATCCTGTGGTGTTTTGCTAATAAGGACAGCGTTATCAGTATATTTTAGGTCAGCTAATATCTAATTACCAATCTAGCCCAATCCCTTTCCACAATCCCCAACTATTCTACGCATTAAAAAATCCACGAGGATAAACAGCATAGGTGACAACACATTCCCTGGAAGTCCATTTGATAGGACTCCACTAACATTAACTTTGCACTTGCAATGCTCATGAACAGACAAAATCAAATGAACATATTTTAGAGGAATTCCATTACTAACGCAGGATTCTACACAAAATATGCCGGTGCACACTATCAAAGGATATTTCATAGTCCACAAATGCAATCAAAAGGATTTCTATTTTCTGCTTATTGTTGTACATATCGCAAAATAAAAATTTGGTTAGTACAACTTTTAGCTTTTCTAAATCCTGCTTGTTCATCTCTAAGGTTTTCATCAGTCTTTCTCTCTAGTCTCTTTAGAATCACCATACTATATACTTTCATAACAACTGGCGTAAGTGTCATTCATTTGTAATTATTGCAATCAGTCAGGTCATCTTTTTTAGTCATTTTCACCAACACTCCTAATTCCCATTCATCAGATTTTACTTCTTTATGCCACCTTCTACAAAATAATTTTTTAAGTATTTTGCGGGTCACTTCATCTTCGGCAAGTATCATCTCATAACCAGGTGCTTTCCATCTCCTGAGTTTTTTAATGATAGCTTTGACGTCAAACACACTGAATTCCTTCATATACACATCAGTCTTCGTCAGCTTCAGGTATATCTATAAAATTAATCCCTTCATATCTCCTATTCATGACCTCACTTGAGTGTATTTAAGAGATGTATAGCCAGCTCATAAGGTGGGTTCCACTCATGTAGAATCAAGAAAATGTATGTAAATCACAAAAGATTGTCGTCATTCATTTAATTCTATTTCATTCAGTTCCTTATATGTAAATTTACGTTCTTTTAAAGTGTGCAACACTGGCGCCGCGAGAGCCCGTCCGGACCTTGTGGACACGCATCGAGAGAATCAACTGGAACATTTCTGAATTACTTAGGCCGACATATAAGGGCCTACCAATGCATTGGAGGGAGAGATCCAGCCTGACATTCCGACAGAGCCATACTTCCGACAGCATCTATCTATCCAGCCACTAAGAGATTTCTCTCAAACGTGTATAGTGCTCTCAAACGTTGGTACTATTTTTGTGGTTTAATTTGAAGGAAGTGAAGTGAATTTGTAAGCACAGTTTATATTGTAAAATTTATTTTTTGTGACTGGCCCAGTGTGATTTGGTTAAAAAGTAAGGATCATTTATTTTTGCTTAACAGTTCTGCAACCTTGTGTTAGCCCAAAGGTCGTAAGAGTAACAGATATTTATATGTAAAGGTGTATTTATTGTTTATTTTCTATAGTGTTAAAGTGTAAGTTTTTCATTAATCGTCAAAATCAAATATTTTCACATATTAATTTCTAGTGAAACAAGTGATTGTATTGTTCTTGAAGTGTCATTTTGTCCTAAGTCTAAGGTCTAGTTCAGATTTAAATTTTGAGTGATTCATATTTTGCTATTATTCTTTAATTATCATTTCTATAGAATATATAGTATATATCTTCGTAAAGTGTTTATTATTTTGATAACCAATAATTATTTCAGTGCCTTGCTCGTATCCCTGACTAAAAACCAGAGTAGGAGGTTGATTTAAGAATAGTTCCCATTAAAAGTAAAGTATTCACCCAGTTTTGTGTTTGCATGTAAAGTAAAGAGACCTTTAGATATTCAGTATTCATATATGTTAACGTCTGGTAGTTGTCTATTATTCTCAGAGCTCAAATGTATTCACGTGTGTATCAGACTCATGTAATCTAAGGCAAGAGAGTTTGGACGTCGGGAGTGTATATAATTCACTAGTCGTAATAATAGTAATGTATATGTGCAAATAATATATATATATATATATATATATATATATATATATATATATATATATATATATATATATATATATATATATATATATATTTGTATATATATATACATATATATATTTCCATATACGTATATACATATATATATATATATATATATATATATATATATATATATATATATATATATATATATATATATATATATGGTGTGCAGCAGGGTCCAAAAACACATCAGTAAAAAGGCCTTAATTTATTTAGGAGACGTTTCGAACATTGCAATGTTCATTATCAATCTGTAAAAGATATAAATATAAAATTCTTAAAATTTGTACAATAATTTAAAACAAAATAGTAAAAGAGTATTAAAACATTATAGATTTTATAACAGAATATCGTAAAAAACTAAAACAGTAAAACACAAGAGAACCAGTGCTCACCAGACCATCCATAGGAAAAGGTGAAGAACGAATCTGTAAAAATTGTTACCCACCTACGACTTCAGTTATGCTAAGAAAAGAGGAGAGGCAGAGATATTAGAGTTTAAAGAACCCTGGAACGGTACGGTGGGTCGTCCGCGACCCCGAGCGTCAAAAAAAAAAGAGGTTTTTCTCACGTGACTCACCCCCGTGACTGAATTTGTGGGTGATCGACCTGCAGTAGGTGTCTCGCCTACACGCTCTAGTAGTGTCCAGATGTGCATTGCTGTAGCTGTACTCCTTCCCCGATTTCTGAGACACGTCGGGGTCGAGCGCGACCGAGTTTACCCTTCTAAGGTAATTTGCATAATTATCAAAGTTATTACGTATTATGAAATTGTCGTAGAATGGTGCAACTTGTATAGGTTATCAGTTGTGGAAAGTCTTGGTGGATTGTTTGGCTACCATGTGCATGATTTTTTTTTTTAGTTAAAATGTCGTTCATCACCACGAGGACCATTTTACCGCAAGTGCCCCTTTTTCATTTTTTTTTCATTTTTTTGTCAAGTCATTTTTCCGTAAGATATTGCCAAATAGTGTCGTAAAACTTGCTTTTTTAGTGTTGGAAAGTGTGTTTAGATGATCTGGCTACCCATGCGTGACTTTGTTTTTGTCAGATACGACGTAGTTATTAGTATATGGGGTATTTAACTGCGGTTGCCAATTTCTGTTTTTTTTTTTCAATATTTGTAAAAATTTACTACGTAGTAAGGAATTGCCGTATATTATTGATTTTTTTTTCATGTTTATGTGTTAGAAAGTGTGCCTTGATGGTTGGGCTAACACGTGCATGTCTTTTTTTTTATCTGAGATGCCGTATATTAGAATGTTGGGCATTTTTCCGCGAGTGCCCCTTTTTATTTGTTTTGCATTTTTTTGCTTAGTCATGTTACCGTAAGGAATTGGCAAGTAGTGTCGCAAAACTTATATTTTTATAGTGTTGGAAAGTGTTTCTAGATGATTTGGCTACCCATGCCTATCTTTTTTTTAGCCAGATATGGCGTATATATAGGTATGTGTTCGATTTTCCTGTGATTGCCATTTTTTCGTTTTTTCCCATTTCTTTCAAAATTACTACGTACTAAGGAACTATCACAGAGTAATGATTCATTTAGATGTTTATTTGTCGGAAAATGTGCCTTGATGGTTTGCCTAGCACGTGGCTGAATTTTTTTTTTCTGAAATGCGTATAATAAAATGTTGGCCATTTTTCCGCGAGTGCCCCTTTTTATTTGTTTTGCATTTTTTTTACTTAGTCATGTTACCGTAAGGAATTGGCAAGAAGTGTCGCAAAACATATTTTTATAGTGTTGGAAAGTGTTTCTAGATGATCTGGCTACCCATGCCTATCTTTTTTTTTAGCCAGATATGGCGTATATATAGGTATGTGTTCGATTTTCCTGTGATTGCCATTTTTTCGTTTTTTCCCATTTCTTTCAAAATTACTACGTACTAAGGAACTATCACAGAGTAATGATTCATTTAGATGTTTATTTGTCGGAAAATGTGCCTTGATGGTTTGCCTAGCACGTGGCTGAATTTTTTTTTTTTCTGAAATGCCGTATATTAGAATGGCCATTTTTCCGCGAGTGCCCCTTTTTATTTGTTTTGCATTTTTTTTCTTAGTCATGTTACCGTAAGGAATTGGCAAGTAGTGTCGCAAAACTTATATTTTTATAGTGTTGGAAAATGTTCCTAGATGATCTGGCTACCCATGCCTATCTTTTTTTTTAGCCAGATATGCCGTATATATAGGTATGTGTTCGATTTTCCTGTGATTGCCATTTTTTCGTTTTTTCCCATTTCTTTCAAAATTACTACGTACTAAGGAACTATCACAGAGTAATGATTCATTTAGATGTTTATTTGTCGGAAAATGTGCCTTGATGGTTTGCCTAGCACGTGGCTGATTTTTTTTTTTCTGAAATGCCGTATATTAGAATGTTAGCCATTTTTCCGCGAGTGCCCCTTTTTATTTGTTTTGCATTTTTTAACTTAGTCATGTTACCGTAAGGAATTGGCAAGTAGTGTCGCAAAACTTATATTTTTATAGTGTTGGAAAGTGTTTCTAGATGATCTGGCTACCCATGCCTATCTTTTTTTTAGCCAGATATGGCGTATATATAGCTATGTGTTCGATTTTCCGGTGATTGCCATTTTTTCGTTTTTTCCCATTTCTTTCAAAATTACTACGTACTAAGGAACTATCACAGAGTAATGATTCATTTAGATGTTTATTTGTCGGAAAATGTGCCTTGATGGTTTGCCTAGTACGTGGCTGAAATTTTTTTTTTCTGAAATGCCGTATATTAGAATGTTGGCCATTTTTCCGCGAGTGCCCCTTTTTATTTGTTTTGCACCTTTTTGCTTAGTCATGTTACCGTAAGGAATTGGCAAGTAGTGTCGCAAAACTTATATTTTTATAGTGTTGGAAAGTGTTTCTAGATGATCTGGTTACCCATGCCTATCTTTTTTTTTTAGCCAGATATGGCGTATATATAGCTATGTGTTCGATTTTCCTGTGATTGCCATTTTTTCGTTTTTTCCCATTTCTTTCCAAATTACTACGTACTGAGGAACTATCACAGAGTAATGATTCATCTAGATGTTTATTTGTCGGAAAATTTTGTTTACTTCTTTTTTGATTGAATAT
>NC_090729.1:146505883-146518383 GCF_036898095.1 Palaemon carinicauda
ATATAAATATATATATATATATATATATATATATATATATATATACATATATATATATATATATATATATATATATATATACACACCCTCACACACATCAGCAATATAACCTGATATGATTCCCAGATTAGGATTTATTTTTCTTTACTGATATCCAAATAACTTCCCTTCTCCCTCAGTGAATCAATTTTTAGGAACGGTTTATAATTGGTATAATTGGTCGCTAACTCATTAAATAATGAAGCTCTAATGGGACAAAAAAAAAAGAACAACGGGTGATGCTTTGATGACAATGATGGAACATCGGCCTTTTGTTGTATATTCACATGGCACCGGAGGGGCCATATAAAAATTATTACAGCAACAACATGAAAAGTTGAGTTTTCTTGCCTGGTCAAAAATAGTGATGGACCTGAAAGTTATTTCAGATTCATGAACTTGAGAGAGAGAGAGAGAGAGAGAGAGAGAGAGAGAGAGAGAGAGAGAGAGAGAGAGAGAGAGAGAGAGAGAGAGAGAGAGAGAGAGAGAGAGAATGTTGAATTTTTTTCTGCCTTTGTGTATAGTGGGTCCTTTGATCTGTCGTTTGTTAGTCACTTTTGTCATCAACCAAGAATAAAAAATTTAGGGAGTGCTGTAGCCTTAGTTCTTTCTGTCTAAAAATTCTATGGTCTTCAAATGCCAAAACAGTGGAAGTATCTTAGAAAGGGTCAAAATAGTGCAAAGGCCTCTTTAATGTGTCAGAAAAGGTGCTACATTCAGTTAATGTATTGAAATATGACTAGATCCTCTTAATGTGCCATAAGTGTTATGTCCTCTTGAATGTGCCAAAACAGTGCATGGTCCTACTAATATGCTAAAAAAGTGCAAGGGTTTCATGTTACAAAACAAAGCAGCCTGGCTCCTTTTAATGTGTCAAAAGTGTGCTAGTTCTTCGCAATGTGCTAAATTAGTGCTATGTCTTTCAATGCCAAAGCATTGCTAAGGGTTCTTAATGTGTCAAAATAGTGCTAGGTTCTCTTAATGTACCAAAGCAGTATGAGGTCTTAATGGTTCAGAACTGTGCTGGGTCCTCTCGATGTGTCCTAGCAGTGTAATCTTTTCTTAATGTGGGAAAACAGTGTTAGGTCCATTTAATGTGTAAAAGCAGTGCTAGGTCCTCTTAAAACGGAAAAGCAGTATCAGGTCCTATTAATGTATCAAAACATTGCTAGATCCTTTTAATGTCAAAACTGTGTTAGGTCCTCTCACTGTGTCAAAACCGTGTTAGGTCCTCTTGATGTGTAAAAACAGCTCTAGGTCCTCTTAAAGTGGAAAAGCATCACTAGCTCCTCTAAAAATGAGAAAGCAATACTAGGTCCTGTATCAAAACAGTGCTAATTTCTCTTGATGACTCAAAATCAGGGCTAGGCCCTCTTAATATGTCATAACATTGCTATGTCCCCTTAATGTGTCTAAACAGTAATTGATCTTCTTAAAGTGCCAAAGCAGCCATAGTTCATTTTAATGCATCAAAGCAGTGCTGGATCCTCTTAATGGCTCATAATAGTGCTAGATCGTTTTTAATATCTCATAACAGTGCTAGGTCCACTGATATCCAACCGAAGAAAAACAGAGAAGATTCAAAAGTCCAGTTTAAGGGTGAGCACCATCCTACCAGAGAAAACGGTCAGAACCAACCCTCATGGAGCCCTCAAACTATGCTGAAAATTACAGAATCAAAGCTGTAGATTTACAATATTATGGTTTTTTTTTTCTAGATTATTGCTCGGCACATACACTTTGAGGATCAATTTATCCCTGCTATATCGGGATCTGTGTTTACTACTGGCAATACTCCAAACTGTGATACAACTATTGGGTATCATCGAATGATTAATGCAGCAATTCCAGACCTCAAAACAATTAAAGAATGTTTGAGGTGTAGTCAAGAAGCATCATCCGAAGTAGGATAAGATAACACAATTACATTTGATCTAGGTATTTTCATAAAAAAATTTCCCTCTGATATAGAGCTAGCCAGAAAAAAATACAAAAGGGATTTCATACTCAATCATGCTTTTCATTTAACCTAATGTCATCAGTATTCAGAGACAAATTATTGGAAATTCTCCTAAGAAAGTCCAGTAATTCGCGATTTACAGAATCATTGATGATGCGTTGGATTCTAATATCAATATCCTTACTTTTTTGTGGGGTGGGGGGTGGGGGATGAGGAATGCCTGACCTAGCAACATATTGTTCTATCATTGCTCCATTTCTTGATTGCTATTTTTTTCAAAATGTCAAGAAACTTCCAGATAGTAGATGTGACACATTAATCAACTGGCAGAAGGATCAATGGCAAAAATTTTTTGTTTCAGAAATACCTTCCTTGCCTGGCTGCCACAAAACAATTCCACAATCATGAGCTACTGGCCTATTGAACTATTGCTATGAGATTACCTTGTGATGTAATGTACCACAATGTAAATACATTGCAATGTAAAGGTCTAATATGTATTTACCATGCAATAGAATTACTGCAATGAAATTACCAAGAAGAAATTACTGCAATGTTAATTACTCTAGTGGGGTGGGACAGGAGGCTAGGGCTGATCTTGCATGGTGGTAAGACAAGGAAAACTTCAACAGTGGGGCCCACTAGACTCTCAGCATCCAGACATGCAACTGTTCTTAGATGCGTCAAAATAAGGGCAACTGGGAGAAATCGAGCCCCACACCCAAGTACCTACAGTAGACAACCTAGCTGTCTCGGGTGTTTAGCCTCAAGAAGAAATGCTTCTGCACATCAACATCCTCAAATTACAAGAAGCCTTTCTTGCGCGGCAAGCATTCCAAGAATGTTCGGGGGAGTCACTCAGCAGTGTTGATAAGCAACATCACCACAGTAGTGGCCTACGTCAACAAGCAGTGGGCCACGGTCTCGTGCTCTCTCTGCGAGCTGACAAAGTGAATGTACGTTTGGCTAACGTTTCACGACATAGAGTTGTTGGCCAGGTACATTCCAGGCAAGAGGAATGAACTAGCAGACGCACTCAACTGCCAGGGATAGATTATATGGTCAGAGTGGTCCCTACATACTGTTTGCCACATAGCAAAACAGGAAGCCCCCCCATGTTTTGTTCCCCTGTTCCAGACCCAATGGGTGTGTTCAGAGACACCTTCCAATATCCATGGGATCACCTGGATGCGTACATCTTTTCTCCATTCAAGCTGATGCAGCCGTTAATCAATAAGGTGTTCATAATGCCAGGATTCAAGATGAACTTGGTGGCTCTCATATGGTCGCATGCCAAGTGATATTGCAATTTGCTAGCTCTTCTAGTTAAGGCTCTGAGAGATCTGCCCCAGTTGTCCATGCTGCTCTGTCAGTCTCTCCTACAGAGGTACCACAAGTCTGTGAAGCCCTTGGATTTTTATGGATGGAGGCTATCTAGCATCTCCTCCAAGAGAGAGGGTTTTCGCAAGGCACTGTGCAGATGTCAGGATACCTGTGATGGTGCTCTGCAGCTTTTTACCACGGGAAGTGGGCCATCTATTGTGATTGGTGTTGTAGATGGGATACTTCTCCGGTCAGAGCAACTAAAGTGGAGATCACTGATTTCTTTGTCTTCCTTCGCCAAGAGAAGTGCCTTTTACTGTAGTCGTGGTCTCAAAGGCTAGTACTCAGCCTTAGGCATGGTCTATCAAGTGGAGGGTATAGAGCTCTGTGACTCATGAGAGTTGTCTATGCTCATGAGGAATGTTAAGCAGTCTTCCTCTTCCTAGAACCTCAGGATCCCGAGTGGGACATGACCCTTTGTCCTCAAATTTCTTATGTATACCTCATATGGGCCTTTGAGGAGGTTGTCAGACAGAGATTTGACCATCTATACTGTCTTTTTGCTAGCCCTAGCATCGGCGAAGTAATTAGGCTAGTTATATGGACTCTTATATTAGTCACCCAAGCTGGAGGTCTCCTTCAGTTTTGGGCCAGAGTTCATGGCGAAAATGCAGAGCCTAGCAGCACACGACCCCTTGTTTAAGACCTTCTCCATTCCCTCTCTATGTGAAGTGTTGGGTGGTAATCGAGAGATGTTTTTGTGTCTCATGAGGGTTCTGCGGTCCTATCTGAAAAGGACCTAACTCCTTAGGCCCGAATGTCGGTGACTTTCCGTTACCACTGGCAGGACCAAGAAAGAGGTGTCAAGGAGCATGAGACTATCCATAGAGCATACACCACAACAGCTGAGAGGGTTGAGGTACAAGGAAGGACCAGGGATCATGATGTCAGGGGTATAGGCCCCACCTTAGCTTTCAGCAGAAACCTTTCAATGGGGTAAGTGATGAAGGTTGGAGTCTGGTAACAACAGATAACCTTCACAGCCCTTTAATTACAGGAGTATACCAACAATTCCCTTGACACCCTTGTGCTTGGTCGTGTGGTGGATGCTCTAGTAGCTGTGTAACCAGCCCAGCTCCCACATAGGACAGGAAGCATCTCGTCTATGGTGACGTGTAAATGTAAGAATGGAATGAATGGCAGAGTGACTGGCTTTTCTCCATTTTTCTATCCCACCTCTCAGGTACAAAACGATCAAAATGTTACATATTCAATTGGACCTGATGCTGGTAAGTTACACTACCAAGCACCATTCTTTATTTATAAAGAAGTATCTCCTCCGTCCTCTCTTAATGAGGGGGAGGAAATCGGAATCTACTCCACCCACAAAAACCTGAAAATATAAGATCATCATACATGTATATTGTTTTAAACTGATATCCCCTTCGGAGGAAAGGTTTCATAATTTGACCGAGTACATGTCTCCAAGTACAGGCCAGGTCCTATCAGTTTTCTCATCCATATGAAAGACAGTTAGGAGGTTCTAGGAGTGACTGCTTTCCCATATGGGACCAGACAGTTGCACACTTTAAAAGAAGAAAAAGAACCTTATTCCCTCTGGGGGACTTCGAACCCACCAAGCAGTGAGTGTCACTAATCAAGAACAATTATATGTTTGTCATGTAGGAACAAATCACAAATTTTTAAACCTATATGATTATGTTTGTGTATTCATATGAAACACTTTAGTGAGGTTATGAGTAGGACATATGAAGGGAATAATTTGATTGATGTACCTGAAGCTGATGAAGACCTTGATGTGCCTATGAATGAATTCAGTATGTTTGAAGTCGAAGCTATCCTAAAAAAAAAAAAAACTAAAGAAATGGAAAGCCCCTGGATACGATGGAATAACTGCTCAGATGATACTGGCCAAAAATGAAGTGACTCCTGGAATACTTACAAGATTATTTTGTAGAATGTGGGATGAAGAGGCAAAAACCTGATGAATGGGAGTTAGGAGTGTTGCTGAAAATAGCTATAAAGGGAGACCTGACTGATTGCAATAATTACAGAGGCATAAAACGTCAGTTGTTATGAAAATATATAGTATGCTTATTCTTAAAAGACGGGAGAGAAAGATTGATGAAAAGCTGAGAAATGAACAAGCAGGATTTAGAAAAGGTAGAAGTTGCACAAACCAAATTTTCATTTTGAGACATGTACAGCAATGCGTAGAATATAGAAATCCCCTTTTGATGGTATTTGTGGACTATGAAAAAGCCTTTGATAGTGTGCACCGGCCAATTTTGTGGAGAATCCTGCATTATTATGTAATTTCTCTTAAATGTGTAAATTTGATTAAGTCTGTTCATGAGCATACCAAGTGCAAAGTTAATGTTAATGGAGTCTTAACAAGTGAGTTTCCAGTGAACAGCAGAGTAATCCAAGGGAGTGTGTTGTCACCTATGTTGTTTATCCGCCTCATGGACTTTATAATGTGTAGAACAGTCAGAGATGGTGGAGAAGGATTGGACTGGATAAGTGATAGGAATTTAGCAGACCTAGAGTATGCTGATGATGCTGTCCTTCTTAGCAGAACACCACAGGATTTGCAATGCTTGCTTACCAGAATGCATGAAATATCACACGAGGTGGGGCTAAAGATAAATAGAAGAAAGACAGAGCTGATGAGAACGGAGTATGCAATGGAAGATGAAATATCATTGTAAGGAGAAAGGATTAATGAGGTAGAATCATTTATGTATTTATGAACAATGATCTCCAATACAAGGTCTTTAGAATTAGAGTTTACTGAAGGATTGAAAAAAGCAAATCAGACAATGGCTAGGTTAAGTAAAATTTGGAAAGCAAATCACCTAAAATTTCATATAAAAATCAGATTATATATTAGTTTAGTGAGATCGGTCTTATTCTATCGACATGAGTCATGGTATGATAATGAAACAATATACAATAGATTTAGTAGACTTGAGAATAAAGCCCTCTGTAGGATATTGAGAGTGAAATGGCAGGACAGGATTACAAATGAAACTTTAAGAGATTACTCGAGTACCATATGCGGATGAGATCATGATGAGGGGTAGATGGAGATGGTTTGGGCATGCATTTCGCACTTCTCAAGAGAGATTAGGTCACTAAACTTTTATCTAAGCTCCACAAAGCACTAGAAGAATTGGAAGACCCAGGCCTACATGACTTAGGACTATAAAGTGCGAAGTAGGAGATGATGAATGGAGAAGTATTGAATTAAAAGCTCAGGACAGAGAAGACTGGCGAAATCTAACCGAGGCCCTTTGCATCAATAGGTGTAGGAGGAGATGATAATGATGATGATTCATATGAATAATGTTAATGCATATAGATATAAAGAAGCTGTATCGAAAGTTTCAAAGAAATTACCTGTTATTCGAAATGTTCCTTTTCAACACCTGGCTAATGTGGTATGGACTCCTCCTACAGATACCTGAAAATAAAAGGTCAGATAGTTTGATTGGGTGTAGAGTATTGATTGGTAAATGTCTGTGTGTATGGTTGTAATCTCACTATACCATATAAAATGTAAGGAGACAGCGCTCAATAAATCAGTCCTCTAAAGAAGTATGATGAAACTAGGCAAGACTTAATCTAATAGTCTCTTCTTTTTTTTTTTCTTTTTTTTTACAGATTGCCTGGCCCTTATGTCCGGGCACGGGCTCTTGCACGCTTGCAGCCCGTAGGTGTTTGGTTGGGTTTTTAGGTTATAGATAATTTAGGTTGTGAGATGATCTGCAACTTTTATTTGTAGATTTTTTTTTTTTTTTTCTTGGAGGGGGGGATGGGATGTGGGTTAAGGATAATAAGCAATTTTTGCTTTGCTCATTTTAGCAGCACCCCTGCCACTTTCTTTCAATGGAAAAGAATGAAGGTGATGGAGGGGAGGAGGTGTCCTCCCCAAGAGTGCCCACTGGCTACCGTTATTTAGTTGGAGAGAAAGAGGTACAGTAGTAAGTCCCGATGAGTAGAAGAGCTAGGGGAGGAGTTAGGAAAGATTTACTAAGAGATATTTGTATAGAACAAGTAAAAAACTTCCATTATAGCATGAGCTTACTCTTTTTAGAATGAGTAATATTATAAAGTTTCAGCTGAGTAGGAGAGAGCTGAAAAGAGAAATTGGTTTGCAGATTTGAGTACTAGGGAAATGGTGGAATAAACATTCCTGTACCTAAGAATACTAGAATAAATTAAAATAAAATTTTAATTATTAGTTGCAGTCCTTGAGACGTCTATGTGCTTTCTGATTTGATGTTTAGTTAGGAGGGATTCCTGAACTTCAGTAAAGAGAGAAGAGAAATTGCCAATGGGAGGAGAGCTAAAAAGAGGTTAAGCAGGGTTAGTTAGGTTTCAAACTAGTGCTGATACTACGTTATCTGGAGGGAGGGCAGCTACGGAGAAAGGCTGAGAATCTATCAACATGAGCAATAATGTGTTTTTCAATGGCTGTAGCAGTTACAGGAATGTTGGGGTTGAAATCCTGTCTAAGCAGGCTTGTTTCTTGACAATGCCATAGGTAGTGTTGCAGAGGTTCGTCAGTTAGTTGCTGACAGTTGTTGCACGATCTTTCAGGTCTCTGTTGTACTACTAGGTCATCGGTGTTATCAATGATGATTTGCCAGTTGCACAGATATCCCAGTCGCAGTCTACAAACAATGACTGCAACTTGTTGGGGTATTTTTCTTGCAAGTGGATATGGTGTTAGGTCTGTTGCTTTGATGTACCATTTGGATGATCTGGTTCCATCATGGAAGGCTTCCCTTACTTTGCTAGTCTTTTACATGTTGTAGAAGGCTGTCATTCGATTCTTGATGGTTTTCAGTGAAAGTTGAAGTGTGATACTGATTGTCTGGCACATTAGGGCAGATTTGGCTAGGTGATTGGCCTCGTCATTGCCAGTGATTCCAGTGTGACTTGGGATCCAATTTAGGGTTATTTTCTTTTTGTTGCTTTGGTGAGCTAAGGCTAGGTACTGTATTGCTATGATAAGGTAGACATTTTCAGTGGGTTCTTTGCTGCTGAGAGCCAGAATGCCTCCTCTCAAATCTGTATAGGTTGTTGTGTTTCCTCCATGTAGACTGGCTGAGTGTTCTAGGGCTTTGGCAATCACCACTAGCTTAGTTTGTAGCGTGGAGGTATGGTTTGAAAGCCTCCAGTTTTCTCTGTAGCCTGATGGAGAAACGACTGCAGCGTATCATGATCAAGTTATCCATCAGTATACTAGATGTTGGAAGCTGAGGTGTTGCTAATTGCATTTTTGGCTGCTGCTGTGAGTTTTTCTGGCGTGCAGAGAGCTTTTCTTGCTGCTGGAAGGATGGTGAAGTTGTACTGGATGGGGCCCGTGGCCCACGGGGCAGGAGTGATGTAGCCATCATGATTTTGTTACCCCTATGTCTTGTTAGCTTCATTTTGCATTTGCATTCTTCTAATTGTGTTCAGAAGTCTTTTTGCGTGCGTATTTGGCCAATCAATCTCCTCCACCAGCGGGAGAAGTCTTTTGAGTCTGTTATTCAGAGGTCAGTCTCTGTCTTCTTTGATTGACTTGAGTATGATACTGCAGTTTCTGATGTCAATCCTGGCTGATAGGGGAATTAGGTTAGTTCCAGCTCTTGACAAGCAGAGTCTGGTCCACATTGAAGAGATGCTGAGTAGTCACATGGCATTTTTTTGTACCACATCTGAGGATGCTTTTTGGGTTTCACTTAGTGAGGTGAGCGTAAGTGTTGCATAGTTGATGTGAGATGGAATTGCTTGAATGTAAATTAGTCTTAGGAGGCTGTTTGATACTCCTTGTTTGAGGGAAGTCATTCGTTTCATGGCTGAGAGACGAATTTTTGTTTTCTCTCTAAGGTGGGTTACTTCATTGGCAGGTGATAGAGTTTTGCTGATGATTACTCCTAGATACATTAATTGATTCACCCATAAGAATGAAATTCTGAGGGTCTTGTGGGTATTTGATGGCTATGGCTTTGTTCTTGTTGGTGTTGATTATTAGGCCAAGGTCTTTGCATTTGGCCTGGATTATGTTCAGTGCCCTTGGGTGGTTTTTCGTGAATGTGCTTTATGTGTGCCGATGATACATATGTCATCGGCGTATATAAAGATTTCCGCTCCGTTTGGGAGGTCTAGAGTGGCTAGATTCTTTATGAGTAGATTGAAAATGTAAGGGCCAATAGATGTCCTTTCACTCTTTTTTCTTCAAGTGTGAAGAGGATTACTGGGGAGCTGGCTAGCTCAAAGGCTTTCTCGAAGTCAAGAAAGATGACAATGGCTTTTTTGTGGTTGATTGTTGTGAGAACATCAGTTATACATTCTTGAGTTCTTATGCCTTTTCTGTAGGCATAAAGGCGAGGCTTTAGTGGGCATATTTTCTATTGGAGTCTGTTCAGTACCATTCATTCAGCTACTTTTTGGGTGCAGCTAATTAAAGCTATGGGTTTGTAGGTGTCTGATTCTGTGGATTTTGGGATGAGTTTCATGTCTTGTTGATTCTATATTATTGGCCGAAGACTTTCAATGTTTGTTCTGTTAATTAAGGGCAAGAACACCAACTTCCCGGGTCTTCCCATGTTCCTTAGCATATTGTATGTGATTTGGTCAGCTGCTTGGTCGGCTCCAGGAGCAGTGTCTTTTCTGCCTTTTGCAAGAGCTGTGTTGAGTTCTTCCATGGTGTAGGGGCTATCAGTGTCATCTCTCATGTTGCAGGTGGCTTTAATAATGTTGTTCCTGATTGGGAGCAGTGTTCTCTGCTTATTCATGGTTTGCAGGGGAAGATTTGCGCGCTTCTGGTTCGGTTAGCAAAGTTGTTTGCAATTCTATTTGCTTCTGTTAATGAGTCTAGGTGGGTCACTCTGGGTGTGCTGTATTTCCTGGAGATCTTGTTGAACCTGCCCCATATCATTGCTAGGGATGTGTTGTTGTTGACTTCGTGGCACCATGAGTACCATTTGTCTATTTTCACTTGCAGTGGTACCTGTAATGAATGTTTGGTGATTTCAACAAGTAGGTCATGAAGTTCATCGGTCCTGAGTTTTCTGAAGAGCTTTATGGTTCGGTTGATTCTTGCATTCATTTCCTTGATGCGGCTGTTATAGTATCAGGCATCTGCATACGTTAATCCAGATTACTTTTTCTGAGGCATACATATACTGGTGGCGGCATCTAGTTATTTGTTGAAGCTCAGTGATAGGAAGGAGATCCCATTGTGAGGGTTCTTGATATATTCACGAGCCCATTCTGTCATGGATTGTTTGAATCTTGCCCAGTTTGTAAGGTCTGGGTTTCACCTTTTGGGGGGTGGAGGAGGCAAAGGGTATTTCTCTAATTCGAGGTCAATTTCTATGGCAAAGTGATCACTTGTTAGCAAACGATGCAGTTGCCAGTTTACACTCCTTTGGATGGCGCTTGACAGAAAGGTAAGGTGTAAATAACCGCCCCTTAGATGGGTTGCTTCTGAAACATTGTTAAGCAATGTTACGTCCAGATATTTTTGCTGTAGGGCGTGCAAGTGTCTGCCTGTCTGGTTTGTTGCTGATGTTGAGTTCTAAAACGGGTGATGGGTATTGAAATTACCTGCAATGACTGTGTCATCCTCAGAGACGGTGGCAAAGAGCCCCTCTGCATTGATGCTTTCGGTTCGAGATATGTAGACATTGTGGACTGTGAGGGTTGTGGCTTGTAGAGACACCTGAACACTTAGTATCTCTGCCTCTGTCTCACAGTCAATGCTTTGTATTCTTTTTGAGGGGATGCTATTCTTAATGAGAGTAGTTAATCCTGTCGTTGATGGTGTTAGATATGTGGTGTACACTCTGTAACCGGAGATTGATAATGGTGCATTCTCATTAAATATGGTTTCCTGCAGCACAATAATGTCTGGTTTTTACACTGAGGTTTGGGATTGTAGGAAGGCAAACTTTTTCTGAGTATGTAGCCGTTCCATTAGAGCACTTTCACTTTGGTGTCGTTGAGAGTATCTTCGTTGTTGAGTGTTTGTGTTAGGATTGTTCACTGGAGGGAATATGAAGGGACTAGGGTTTGGAGTTGTATTTTATTTTCCTCGTGTTTCTTTTACGTATACAGTATATAAATATAACAAATATACAGTATATATATATATATATATATATATATATATATATATATATATATATATATATATTTATATATATATGAATATATATATATATATATATATATATATATATATATATAAATATCTCTCTCTCTCTCTCTCTCTCTCTCTCTCTCTCTCTCTCTCTCTCTCTCTCTCTCTCTCTCTCTCTCTCTCTATCTCTCTCTCTCTCTATATATATATATATATATATATATATATATATATATATATATATATATAAGGTAGATAGATAGATAGATAGATATATACAGTAAATGTACATATATCATCATCATTATCTCCTCCTCCACCTATTGACGCAAAGGGCCTCGGTTAGATCTTGTCAGACGTCTCTATCTTGAGCTTTTAATTCAATACTTCTCCGTTCATCATATCCTACTTCACATTTCATAGTCCTCAGCCATTTAGGCCTGGATCATCCAACTCTCCTAGTGCCTTGTGGAGCCCAGTTAAACGTTTGGTGAACTAATCTCTCTTGGGGAGTGTGAAGAACATGCACAAGCTATTTCCATCTACCCCTCATCATGATCTCATCCACATATGGCACTCAAGTAATCTCTCCTATGCTTTTATTTGTAATTCTGCCCTGCTATTTAACTCCCAATAAGCTTCTAAGGGCTTCATTCTCAATTCTACTAAATCTGTTTTATTGTCATATCATGACTTGTGCCCCTACTACACAGATCTCACTAAACTGATATATAGCCTGATTTTTATAGATAATTCCAGGCGATTTGATTTCTACATTTTACATAAACTAGCCATTTCCTGATTTTTTTTCTATCTTTCATTAAACTCCAACTCTAAAGACCCTGTATTAGAGATCATAGTTCCTAAATACTTATATGATTCTACCTCATTGATCTTTTCTCCTTCTAAAGATATTTCAGCTTCCATTGCATATTCCGTTCTCATCATCTCTATCTCTCTTCTTTTTATCTTGAACTCAACCTCCTGCGATATTTCATGAATTTTGGTAAGCAAGCA
>NC_090729.1:146523383-146533383 GCF_036898095.1 Palaemon carinicauda
GCACATGCTGCACAACATGGTCACCACCAGATACAGGTTCGAACAGTAGACAGTGACGTCGTGGTCCTAGCAGTGATGGTAGTCCAGAAACTACCAGCTGGAGACGAACTCTGGGTAGCCTTTGGGACAGGCAAGAACTACCGCTACATTGCAGCCCATGAAATAGCTTCCTCCCTTGGTCCAGAGAAGGCATGTGCTCTTCCAATGTTTCATGCCATCACAGGGTGTGATACTGTGTCAGCCTTCGTCGGACATGGGAAGAAATCTGCCTGGGCAACATGGAACACGCTGCCAGAACTCACTGATGCCCTGCTGAGTCTGGCAAATGCACCCACAAGCATCCAAGAGGATACAATGCATGTCATCGAGAGGTTTGTCATACTCCTGTATGACCGCACAAGCAAATGCAAGGACGTCAACAAGGCGAGAAAGCAGCTCTTTGCAAAGACGAACTCTGTTCAGAACATCCCGCCAACCTACGCTGCTCTGGAGCAGCATGTGAAGAGATCTGCCCTTCAGGGTGGTCATGTCTGGGGCCAGGCATTGGTACCAACGCCCGTGCTCCCTCCACCAACAGACTGGGGCTGGCATCGGAGTGATGATGGGCTCTACACACCACTCTGGACCACACTCCCTGAGGCATCCAAGGCCTGCTATGAGCTGGTGTCTTGCGGATGCAAGAAAGGCTGCAAAAACCGCTGCAAGTGCAAGAACGCTTCACTGCAATGCACTGGTCTATGTTTCTGTGAAGGCGAATGCCAGTAGATTGGGACAGAAAACTTGCTAACCAACATTATGATCTGTAGACATTCATAATTCTGGTGACCAGATTTGAAAAGTTCGGAATCATAATTAACATAGTGTGGCAAAATCTACGTTATTGTATTACATGTATGTACTGCAGGATTACACAAGTACTGTGCCTAGAGACTGGGCTTTTGGTCGACTATATAACTACAATCTGACCATACTGTAAACTTCCCGTACTCTGTGTATTATTTTGACTAGCAATTTTGCCAGCAATTTGAAATAAAAAAGCAACTTGAGCAATTAAAGTGTGTTCCTGAAATCAGGTACTGGTTATTAGAGGTATTATGTCATTGAGTATTGAAATCTTCATCAAATGTCCACTTTTTCCACAAAATGGCGGCCAGTTTGGGGGCCATTTTTGAGAAGATTCATCTAAATATCTGTTAAACATTTATTGATGTTAATTCTGATGTAAAAAAAGGGAATTTTGGCCCATCTAGCACCAAACTAACGACACATAATGAAGTCTATGTAATGACGCTAATGTTAAATGGCGGCCATTTTGAACAATGGCCGCCATATCTTCCTAAGGGCTAATCTTGAATGCCTCCATATCCAAAAATGTTTAGAATATATTAATCTACATGTGTGCCAATTTTGGTGCTTTTAGACCAATTTGAACAATTGGTCTGCTATGCCGCTGTACTATCACAGCATATTGTTCATTCAGTAATTACATGTGTTTATTTTTAGCCGTTAAGACAATGTTTATGGAAATATATTTAGCAAATATATGCTATATATTTAAAAACTACTACCGATCAGCCTCATTCATTCATCCAGACACAAACAACACACTTTCGCACGCACAAGCGCGAGCGCAAGCAGACACAAACGTGAATATATATATATATATATATATATATATATATATATATATATATATATATATATATATATATATATATATATATATGCCCTATCTGAGTAGGGATACCTTAACGCAGAGAAAGGGTTTGAGTATCGCCATGATCAGCAAAGTTGTACTAGTTACGGCCACTCATACTAAGGTGTTAGCTGTAAGTGATCAGACCAAAGTCTGCTTCCATCACATATCCGCAGTGGCCAGGGTGGTGGTTATAACTATCTAAACCCCAGACATTTGTTTTGTAGTGGACTAGAAACGGCTACATTTGATGTCGGTTGTTGCATACTGCTATATATATATATATATATGTATATATATATATATATATATATATATATATATATATATATATATATGTATATATATATATATATATATATATATATATATGTATATGTATGTATGTATATATATATATATATATATATATATATATATATATATATATATATATATATATATATATAGTGAAGTTTTACGGATGTAACCGTTTCTTGTATCAAACTCAAGTTTCACATACAAAAAAAAAAACATAGGGAACTCATAACGAAATCTTAGCAATGTTAGAGAATTTTTTTGTCTACTCTCTGTGTTTATTTACTTTAAGGAATGAGCAATAGGGAAATGTACGTACAATAAACACAAACCAATTGCAGTTCAATCTTTCATAGTGACCATGGAGCTCATGGTGTGGATGCAGTTGGAAAAAGAAATTTTGGGTGAGAGAGGTGTAAAATAGAATTTTCCCTTCAAAGGTTTGTGACTGGAGCTTGATAGTTTCATACTTTTGTGAAAGAACGAATACCTTTAGATTTACTGGACCAATTTTTGTTTTCCTTCAACTAGGTTCAGTTCAATGGCAATGTAATATTTAGCAAAAACCCAAACGCTTTGAATTGCAAAAGTGTCCAAACGGATTTGAACTTTCTTTTGCAGACATCTGTGTACATCAAATTCCATCGATGACTGAAATTTAAAAAGTTTGCGTCAAAAGAGTTGAAAAGAATTTTTTTTTTTTTTTACCGAGGGCTTGATCTGTAATGAACTCTGACATTATAACGTTTGTTCAAACCCTACATGGAAGATCCTGACAAGTTTGTATATTGATTTTATGAACAATCATTCTTCAAACGATTAAAGAACTAGACTGACTATCGAGTTATGAAAATGGTCCTTAATATTTCATTAGATGTATTCTACAATTTCCCTTCTCGTTCAAAACCTATCATACAGTATGTTAATTCTGGTAAGACCCTGTACCCAAAATCTTCGGATTTTGGTAAAAGATGTAAGGCTGAACGTTAAACGTAATTTTAATAGATCAAGAGAACTATTCGTATTTTGTTTATTTTCCGTTTGGTGCGGTCCGTTAATTTCCACTGTCTAGGAGGTTATATTTTCGAATGGGTTTACTTATTTGCCTGTGTCTGTAGACAGGATTGCATCAAAACTGATCAACATATTTTTATGAAATTCTCATCACATATAGAACTTACGTCCTGGACGACCCCATTAAATTTCGGTTATGATCCAGATTATAGATCCGGATTTGCATTTATCGTCATTTTAAAGAAAACGTTTAAACAAACTGACGGATTTTACGAAATTTTCCGCACAGATAGATTATAGATTTGAGGCCACTGACGACTCCATTAACGTTTGGAAATTATTTGGATCCGGATTCTAGACCAGGATTTGCATTTTCCGTCATTTTAAAGATAACGTTTAAACAAACGGACGGATTTTACGAAATTTTCCGCACAGATAGATTTGAGGCCACTGACGACTCCATTAACGTTTGGAAATTATTTGGATCTGGATTCTAGATCAGGATTTGCATTTTCCGTCATTTTAAAGATAACGTTTAAACAAACGGACGGATTTTATGAGATTTTCCCCACAGATAGATCTTAGTCCACGGACGACTCCATTAACGTTTGGAAATTATTTGGATCCGGATTCTAGATCCGGATTTGCATTTTTCACAATTTTAATGATTACATCAAAACAAATCAACACGGATTTCCACCAAAGTTAAACAATGGATATATGATATTATCGGAAGAAACCGTGAAATTTTGGAGGTGATACGGATCAAGATCACGATTCTGGATTTACTTTCCACTCTTCACCATCTACTGTACAGTCAGGATATGAAAAATAGGAGTCGATGTCCTTAGACTTTAGTTAAATGTTGGCTGTATTCATTGGCGGAGATCTGAAATCTCTGTTTGCTCCTGTTTTAAATATATCACCTTCTTTTAATTAGTTGGGCGTTTGAAAAGAGCCCAAAACAGAAAAAAAAAATAAATTTTTATTGAAGACTGAGTAACACAATAAGTAGTGATAAGACAGAAATTATCACGGCAGGGTTGATAAAATCCGTCTCTCAATGTTTTTTAGACCTGTTTTGGAGTGAAATGATTGTCACAATTTGGAAGTATTGATAAAAAACTGTACATGCCAGGCAAAGGCATGAACAAACAAATAATGATAACAAAGATAATGAGGAAGGTGATGAGGCTATATGGTTTAAAAGATAAAATCGTGAGAGGCATTAAAAGATTCGAATATATAAGCGAAGTAAATATTAGATACGTTGAAGGCCTCGTTGGCGTCAAGTGCGTCTTAGAAAATTATATATACTCTTTCTATGGCTGGCAAATATTTTCAACTAATTAGAGAAGTTAGGAAAGAGATAATAGATTCAAGTGCAAATTGTGGCATTGTAAAATGAGTGCTAATAGGAGTGTGAAATAGTTAATGTTTGCAATTGGCATTGTTTTGATTTGAGTTAGTAATATAAAACTGCACAAACTAGAGAAGGGGGAATTATCTACCATATAAGATATGTTGATCAATGTTGTGAGCAGAAGTAAGGTAACAAAGGGGCTGGAGGAATAATTTTTTATTTTAAATGAAACGATTGGTTCCTACATGGGTATGAGAGTAAACTAAATGTTATTGTGTTATACGATGAAAGAAGAGGTAAACTTCAGCATGAAAAAACTAAAGAAGTGGGTTTTTTTCTTCTTTTATTTTTTGAGTATGTATGGATATTAAAGTGGAAACATATGAAGGGTAAAGAAAGAAAGGCCTTGATATCCATTGAAACCCAGAGAAGAGTGAGTTCTGATAGAACTGACTTAATGCGGTGCTTGTATGGTGTGGTGAAACAATACTAACAAGCCTTTTGTCTTACCGTTAGTCTGAGAAATGTTTTTTGTCAAGGAGATTCATTCATGACTCAGTATTTATAAAAGGAAAGGTTTCATTACACCTCCTATTGTTTTTACTCGAGAACCACCACCTGGAATGAGAAAGCAAAAGGATTTCTCTCCCTCTCTCTCTCTCTCTCTCTCTCTCTCTCTCTCTCTCTCTCTCTCTCTCTCTCTCTCATATATATATATATATATATATATATATATATGTGTGTGTGTGTGTGTGTATATGTATATATATGTGTGCGTCTGTGTCTGTGTGCGCGCGCGCATGTGTATAGAGTGTTATGTGTGTACATATAAATAATTGTCTTAAAGCACCATATATATATATATATATATATATATATATATATATATATATATATATATATATACATATATATATATGTATATATATACATATATATATAAATATATATGTATATATATATGTGTGTGTGTGTGTATGGATATGTATATAATGTGTGTGTCTGGGTACATATATAGACTTGTCATAAAGATCCAGTTTTGGTAAGCCTTTTATGTTATAAGCTTTATGCTTAGATAAAACTTGGTATTAAATCAGTTAATCAAATATGAATTTAAATCATAAATGATTTTCAAGACCAAATAAATTACAGCGGCATAGTTCAAAGACATATTAGTTCATCAAGTCAAGATAAGGTATATGAAATGATTCCTTCTCTACGTAAAACTGGTAATCTGCCTATGATAGTAAAACAACTATTTCTTTTATATAATTTTGATGGCATTTTTCCTAGTGTTCTTTATAAGTCTTTTCAACTTCGAAAAGACATCTAATAATATTCATCATGGTGTGTTTCATCAATTATTGAATAATTTTTCCCGAGCACTAGGGACAAATCGGCCCATTTTAGTCTTACTAGTAAAAATTAGTTAACATCATTAACATGTATATAAATATCATATGTAAGTTATTGCCAGTGTCTTTGTACATGGAAGAGAGAGAGAGAGAGAGAGAGAGAGAGAGAGAGAGAGAGAGAGAGAGAGAGAGAGAGAGAGAGATTTTGGATGTCTCAAAGACTCTTTAGTCCATCCGCAGAGACTCCATTTGCTCTATAGTAAAGCGATTTACTTTAAACACTTAGAAAGTACTAATGATCTTGTCTAACTTATTCTTGAACTCGTTTACCGTGTTACTGTTTAATATATCCTCTGGAAGTCTATTCCAAGTATTTGCTATTTTGTATGTAAAGAAATTGTCACATTGAGTGGTGTTGTATTTTTTCAATTCTAGTTTATATCCATTACCTCTGGAAAGATTTGTGCTAAGAGTGACTAAATTGTTGTAATCTACATTAGTTATCCCTTTAAGAATTTTGAATGCCCCTCTTAACTGTCCCCTTAGTCGTCGAGTTTATGGATAAAATAAGTTCAAATGTTCCATTATCCGTTTATATCCAAATTGCCTTAGTGTTGGAACTAGTTTGGTGACTGCTTCCAGTTTATCTGTATCCTTCTGAACATTTGGAGCCCAGAATTGGACTCCGTATTCTAGGTGGGGCCTTACTAGTGATGTGTACAGCTGTAGTACAGTGTCTTTGTTTCTGTATTTGAATTGTCTCTTTATGTAGCCTATTAGACTCTGTGCTTTCTTTTCAGCTTTTATGCTCTCTTTAATGAACTTCAAATCTTTGCTGATAAAAATACCGAGATCATCTACATGGTCCACACTTTCTATTTCATTACCCAGCAGTGAGTAATCTGATTGTGGGTTACTATAACGTATGTGCATGACTATATTTCACCCAGATGAAAGGCATTTGACATTTTCTGGACTAATCACCTAGCTTCGTTAGACCCTCTCTTTAGGATTCTACGTCTTCTGAGTTCGCAGCATTTATAACTATTTTAGTATCGTCGGCAAATTTGGCTATTCTACTAGTTAATCCTAAAACTATGTCGTTAATGTAGATCAGGAATAGCAATGGTCCAAGGACGGATCCTTAGGTACTCCACTTGTAACAGCTGCCCACTCTGAAGTTTCTCCATTGATTACAACTCTCTGTTTTCTGTTTGTTAGCCAATCTTCGATCCATTCAGCTGTCTTGTCTTTGTCAAAAGCGTTTTGAAAGTATAGGTACATGATGTCTATTGCCCGGTTTTTGACATAAATGCTAAACATGTGGATAAATTCCAAAAGATTTGTCAAATATGATCTCTTTTGTCTAAATCCCTGTTGGCTGTTGATTAGAAGATTGTTTTTCTTTATATGTTTTAGTATAATTCATTCAAAAATCTTGCAGGGCACTGAAGTTAGACACACCTGTCTGTAGTTGTCCGGTTTACTTTTGCCCACTTCTTGTAGACTGGAGGAACATTGGCTAATTTCCATCCTTGTGGTGCCTTTCTTTCAATGACTGTCTTTCGGAACATTTTGTAAAAGTGTGGGGTTATCTCCTCTTCTAGTACTACATAGGAGAGCTACATACTCTGCGTTATCGTTTTTATAGGACCATGGCCAGTATTTAGCAAGAAACGAACAAAATGGAATTGTATAAAATATTTTTAAAACAAAAATATATCATTATCGCTATTTGGATGCAATGTAAGTAAATCAACACCAGCCTAGACAAGGTCGGATTATAATTCTCGAAAGTGTAATTATTATTATTATTATTATTATTATTATTATTATTATTATTATTATTATTATTATTATTATTATTATTCTTTAAGCTACAACACTAGTTTGAAAATCAGGATTCTATAAAACCAATGGTTCCAAAGGGGAAAATAGCCCAGTGAGGAAAGGACACAGAATAATGTGCCTAACCCAAGACAGTTGAAGACCATGGTACAGAGGCTATGACACTACCCAAGACTATAAAACGATGATTTCATTTTGGAGTATCCTTCTCCTAGAAGAGGTGCTTACCAGAGCTAAAGAATCTTCTATCCTTTCCAAGAAAAAGTAATCACTGAACAATTACAGTACAGTAGTTAACCCCTTGAGATTTTTTTTTTCAGTTATCTTAGTGTTGTCAGGTGTATGAGGAAAGAGGAGAATGTGTAAAGAATACACCAGACTATTTGGCGTATGTGTATGCAAAGTAAAAATTAGCCGCAATCAGAGATGTATCCTCTGTAGTACTATCAGGCCAGTTTAAAGACCCATAATTCTCTAACAGTAATATCTCAATGGGTGGGTTGTTCCTTGGCCAAGCTTTTACTTGATACTACTTGTTGAATAATTACTGAATGGAAATCATATCTCCCTCTTAATTCCCACTTTGTAAACCAGCATTTCTTCTCCAGTAATATATATTTCTATATTCAATGCAGCGAGAAAGGGCCGATGCAGAGGACACCTAATTTTACGTGGATTCTCCCACTCATGCCACGTCTCCCCTGATCACCGGTCCACCCTCCAATCTCTCTCTCTCTCTCTCTCTCTCTCTCTCTCTCTCTCTCTCTCTCTCTCTCTCTCTCTCTCTCTCTCTCTCTCTTTGCCATTTCTTCCAAGAAGTACCTCTTCACATTATAGATAAACTGCCTTAGCTTGGTTATAAAGGTACCCATGAGCGAATTTAAAGCAGAGAAAGGTGGTGTGGAACAAAAGTTAGAATAATTTCGTATAAAATTTCGGAGATGCGCTAATTTATTCAGGAACAGAAAGAGAGAGAAAATGATACAGAGGTGAGTAAGGTTAGAGAAAAAAGGCAAAAAGTGAATTGTGGAGATGGTGTATAAAGGGGAAATCCATTCTAAACTATGTGACTTCGACTATCGGCCCTTTCTCGCTGCATTAAGTACAGTATACCCGATGTCATTTTCTTTAGGCCATTATTGATATTCCTTGATGTACTAAATTATTATTATTATTAAATGCCAAGCTACAACCCTAGTTGGAAAAGCAGGATGCTATAAGCCCAGGGGCTCCAATAGGGAAAATAGCCCAGTGAGGAAATGAAACATGGAAAAATGAAATATTTTAAGAATAGTAACAACAGTAAAATAAATATTTCCTATATAAACTATGAAAAAAAACTTTAACAAAACAAGAGGAAGAGAAACTAGATAGAACAGTGTGCCCAAATGTACCCTCAAGTAAGAGAACTCTAACCCAAGACAGTGGAAGACCATGGTACAGAGGCTATGGCACTACCCAAGACTAGAGAACAATGGTTTGAATTTGGAATGTCCTTCTCCTAGGAGAGCTGTTTACCATAGCTAAAGTCTCTTCTACCCTCAACAAGAGGAAAATAGCCACTGAATAATTACATTGCAGTAGCTAACCCCTTAGATGAAGAAGAATTGTTTGGTAATCTCAGTGTTGTCAGGTGTATGAGGACAGAGAAGAATCTGTAAAGAATAGGCTAGACTATTCGGTGTCTGTGTAGGCAAAGGGAAATAACCGTAACCAGAGAGAAGGATCCAATGTAGTATTGTCTGTCCAGTCAAAGGACCCCAAAACTCTAGCTGTAGTATCTCAACGGGCGGCTGGTGCCCCTAGCAAAACAATCATTAAAATCGGTTCTCTTCCAAACGTACAGCCATATATGCTCAAGTACAAATGAGCCATAACTCCTACCCTACGGCGTTATGTTTTCCTTTACGAGAAAGAAATGGTTTATTAATGATACCAAGGTTACCATACCTTAAAGCGTTGATTATACAACCTGTCGATCCTAGACCATGAAAAATTGAGTGTTCACATTTTGTCCGTATGCCTTATGTATCATTCAGTTTTATTCCTCAATTGTACGACTCCAACACACCCATAACTGTCAGTTGCATAAATCATCTAACAATGGGCATGTCCCGAATTTCTTCTTGATTCTTTATCCTTTTTTCCACCATACGTTACTATATCAACCAACGCAGTTTTCGTGCATTTTTAAGAGTACCTCAATCATGATGTGAGCGGTGAATTTTATGTGACGTCAAAGCATTGCGTTTCATCCTTTAAGGAACTGAATTAAGGGGATTGTTGGAAGTGATAGATAGCAGAAAACCGTAAAAAAAAAAAAATAGTGAAGAAATACAGTATATATCAACATCTGACAAATTGTCCAAGTATCAAAACACAAATATATTTGTGAATTCTAGTGTGGGTAATGGCTAGTGCGTGTGT
>NC_090729.1:146538383-146540883 GCF_036898095.1 Palaemon carinicauda
CACAATACTACTCAGTACTCCAGAAGTTTTATTCCCTTTGTGACCCAGTTGTGGAATGATCCTCCTAATAGAGCAGTTGAATCGGTAGAACTTCAAAAGTTCAAAGTTGCAGCAAATGGTTTTACGTTGAACAGGCTTACAGAAGTCCTTTTTATAGTTTATATATCAAATATCTGTTTTAATGTTGTTAATGTTTATAAAATATTTTATTTTAAATTTTCATTACTTCTTGTATCATTTATAGCCCTTGTGCTTATAGCATCTTGCTTTTCCAACTAGGGTTGTAGCTTAGCTAGTATATATATATATATATATATATATATATATATATATATATATATATATATATATATACACACACACATACGAAAAGAATGTAATCAGATGGCCATACCAATTTCAACTTATACATCAGAAACTTGGAGCCTTACGAAAGCCTTAGGCTTAGAATATAAGCTAGTTATAACTCAAAGAGCTATGAAAACAATAATGATGGGAATAACGCTAAGTGCTATAAAGAGAACATGGATACGAGAGCAAACTAAAGTAGAGGATATTCTGACAGCATATAAGACAAAGAAATGTACGTGGGCAGGGCATATAATGAGAGTGACAGATAATAGATAGATATTGAGAATAACAAATTGGGTCCATAGTGATTGTGAAAGAAGCAGGGGAAGAAGCGAAGACCGTGGATTGACGAACTAACAAAGTTTGTTGGTGTGTACTGACATATAAAACACCATAAATAGACGCAAGTGGAAGGACATGTCCAAGGCGTCTGTTCCGCAGTGGACTAGTAGTGGCTATATATATATATATATATATATATATATATATATATATATATATATATGTATATATATACAGTATATATGTGCATATATATATGTATATATACATATGTGTGTGTGCGTGTGTGTGTGCATATATATATATATATATATATATATATATATATATATAGGCTATATATATATATATATATATATATATATATATATATTTATATATACACACATATATATAAAATATATATATATAATATATATATATATATATATATATATATATATATAGAGAGAGAGAGAGAGAGAGAGAGAGAGAGAGAGAGAGAGAGAGAGAGAGAGAGAGAGAGAGAGAGAGAGAGATTAAAATTTCATAAAAACGAAGTTTATCAAATTCAAAAAAAAAAAAATGCCTTGCTTCTCAGGTTTCTTTTCAGTTTGAAATTATTTCAAAACAAAGTCTGTAAATTACTCTTAACGCCAATATTTGCCTATTTCTTAGAGCTAATATTTACATGTTTCTTAATGACTCTTGAATGTCATGTGGCCCTCTTACCAGACTCACTGAATTGCAAACGCCATACTTAATGCTTGTTTGATTTTGCCATTCAATAAACGTACACAAATATTTAAGCAAGCGTATGATTTCATATATTTTCTCTTTTCCTTTCCCAGATTTATCATAGTATATGTCCATAATATCAACTGTGCTTTCGTGGTGTGTTACTTAACAAACAGTCTCCACATTTGTTATCGCTGCATGTAATAGTTTCCAAAACTATTTTGATAACTGTAAGCAAATCTTTCTAATATACATATTGCCCTTGAGTAACTATCTCGAGAACAATTAACTGGCTAGAATTTATGTGACATGTTTACTTATGTCGTAGTTTGAGAGTAATTAGAAGACTCTTACTTCGGCTCTATAGAATTGATTGATTGATTTGAAGTTTTCTGGTATCCTGACATTGAAGGTCATCAACCCCTAGATATAATATTGAAAGAAAATTGTGTGGAACCAAGGGTCGTTGATGCAGAATGTTGAAAATGAATATGGCTAATCTATTTTAAGAAACACTATGGTAACTACTTTGCAAATAGTTTGGGTACTTGAATGGCAATGCCTCATTACTCGACACATTGTATGTAGTAACACTTGTATAATGTTTGTATTTCTTTTTCTATACTTTTTTAAGTTTATAACTTTATTTCAATGTTTTGTTTTAGTCTGCATTGAATATGAAAGAACAGTAGAACACCCGAAGGCTCATGATACATATTTCAAAATATTGATTATAAGAATTATTACCTTGAAGTGGCTTTCACTGATAAACGCACCAAGGGAAAGATGTTCATAGAAAGTTGGATAAGTTCTAATGAAATTTCGGTAGACTAACAAGTCATCTGTCTTTCGACGAGTCTCGTAATTAAGTAAGTTGCTGTAAAACACAAGTGTATATATATATATATATATATATATATATATATATATATATATATATATATATATATATATATATATATATAGATATATATATATATATATATATATATATATATATGTGTGTGTGTGTGTGTGTGTGTGTGTGTATTGTGTGTATGTTTATATAAAAATACATACATATGTAAATAAATATATATATATATATATATATATATATATATATATATATATATATATATATATATATGTAAATGTATATATATACAGT
>NC_090729.1:146548383-146550883 GCF_036898095.1 Palaemon carinicauda
CTCCAACTTAGAATGCTGATGCAATTCTCGTATTTTATTATAATAGGGAAGTCTTTCTTTGGAAGCTCGCCTCAAAGCCTCAAAGCCTTGTTTTAAATGGCCTTCATTTTACTTAGAGATGCTTTGCTAAGAGCTCCCAATATTATGGCTGGATATTCCAATTGTGGTCTGGCTAATGATTTAGATAATCTAAGTTGTGTTTTGGTTGACAGACCTTGAAACCTTTATATCTATTGAGAGTTAACCTAGAAGCAGCTATTCTCGCCTTAACATGAGGAAGGATGCCAGATTTTTTAATGCTACACCCAAGTATTAGTGCTTTCTGTTTAAATGGAATTCTAACGTTATCTATTATAATACCTGCGGGATTACGAGCTGATATTGAGAAGGGCTGAATTTTTTTCATATTTGTAGTTATTTTCCATTTCTCTTCATAGTTGTTATTATTTTTTTTTTTTTTTTCCAGAACAGTCTTTCTCTGTAGCATTGGTTTATTTTTAGTATAGTAGAAGTGTTTAGAACTCAGCCATCCAAGAAAACCTAAATCTAGAATTACCCCATTTGCGTCCTAAACAAACTAAGATAAGAAGGAATGATGAAAAGCACTAGTTGACCGAGTAGTCATTTTTTTTCCTTTTAATGCATGGCGTTTTAGTTTAGATTTTTTAATAAATTAGTGACTACTTAGCATCAACAATTATGCGTGATACCCATGGCATATGAGCTTTTACAAGTAATAGTTGCTGATACAAAGAGTTCTCAATTACCTGAGACAAAGTAACCTGGTTTTCAAAGCTTGATGGCAGCTTAATCAGGTTTGAGCTTTTTCGGAGATAAAAACTTATGTAATTTTGTGTAATTCACCACGAAAGATGGTATTCTTGGTCTCACTGAATCATCCAATGTAGGTGCTACTAGTTGGGCCAGAGTGTGCATTTCCTATATATAGGAAGAATGGAAATCGGCAAGGAAAGGAAGCTTTGATAGTAATAATAATACTCAGAAATCAAGACACGAAACTGAATGGTTGAAGACTAATTATAATTTTTATTTGTATGGATTAGGCTAACGTTTTAGTGAGTATTTTCCTGGAGATTTACTTGATGACTCACTGAAAAGTAAAATTGTCATGATGAAAATTAAAAGATTAAAAATTGTCTTAATAATGTGGATACTATAATCTTCCTTGTCAGAGGTGTTGGAATGTTAGGTAAATTAGTTAGTGAATAACAGATAATTATAGGTTTCCACAGAATTCGTTGCGATTAGTTGCTGCGTAAAAAAAAAATACTAACATGATAAGAACTTGCTTGAATGGAATTGGAAGTACGTTACAATAAGGCTCTCAGTGTCTGTGATGTAACGTATTTCATTCTTACATTCGTATCCTCATTCTCAGTGTTGTTGTCTATAGAAGCATTTCTTAAAATGTCAGTCATAAAATAGTTTAGTGTATTAAAAGTTATGGAAACTTCCTTAATTCTGTATGTCAATAATGGAGATGACAGGCTAGTCTTTTCAGATTCATCCACGTCTTTGGATCTGACCTGTTAGTTGCACCACTCTCCACTTCACTTTACTGTATTCCTACTCTTCCTACAGTGCTTTTAGACTCTTGTAAAGGTGACCTTACATTAGTTCCTATAGTTTGTCATTTTAAAACCTACAATAAATATCCGTAGTTAATAATATTGAAGCTAATGATGAGTCGCAGAATGAAAACTCAGCACTGACGTTATCATTCCCCATTATTTTTATATTTATTTTTAATCTATGAAGTGTACATTTGTAGATTGTATTGCCCTATTAGCAAAATAAAAGAAAGCGATACCAGGATAACATTTCTCGATATATAAGGAAGTGCCGTATTTGAAAATAAGTGAGACCCGTTACTGATACTAGATTTATGAGCTAGTCAGATAAAAGCGCCAATGGTTCTAGTTGCGAAAAATATTTTTTAGTTGTGCGTAAGGTACTTGCCTTCATCCTTCCGCCTAACCTATGTTACAAATTATGGTGTTCTTTCTTTCTTCCACGTATAATCTTACCCAGCTTTAATGTACAACCTGGTTATTTTTCTCTCATCATTGGCATGATTGACTTTGAAGCATTCCATCTGTTCAGCGACTCCACTCTTACCTCAGTCAAAATCGATATTCTTTTTTTTTTTTTTTTTTTTTTTTTTTTTTTGCTTATAAATCCTCTTGATGTTCGATTCTGCTTCGATTTCTTCACTTTTATTAAAATGCTTTGGAATTCACTTACTGCTCCCGTTTTTCCAAGCTCCCATAATTCCAATCCTTAAAGAAGTGAATCTGTTACTAATTCTGGATAAGATTATCATTATCTTATCCATTGTTTTTGCCATTATTTTTAGCTAGTAAAAATTGCTTGGTATCAACGTTTCATTGAAAATAAGTATTTTAGAGTTGCAACAATGAAGGACCAACGATTTCTTCGCCCTGCTAGGACACAATTTGTAAAGGACAGTCAGTTTGCA
>NC_090729.1:146555883-146563383 GCF_036898095.1 Palaemon carinicauda
TAAATTTATGTATTTTTAAGATTGCTGTACTATCCATATAGATATCTTTAAGTGTTCTTGCTTAAGTGTCATCTATTCCTCGTTATTGAAGGGCTATTTTTACTGTTAAAGTTTGACAGAATCAAAAGTTTTCTCATATTCTATAAATGCCATCCATAGGGGTTTGTCATACTCATTCGATTGTTCCATTGGCTGGTTAATAACATGGGTGTGGCCATTTGTTGAATATCCGCTTCTAAAACCTGCCTGCTCTCTTGGTTGATTAAAGTCAAGTTTTCTTTCCATTTTGCCAAATATAATATTTGTAAATATTTCATATATTACTGAAAGTAAACTTATTGGGCGTTAAATTTACAGGTCTTTTGTATTTCTATTTTTGCGAAATTATATAATGATAATTTTTTCCAAGCTGAATGTACAGCTTTTGTCTAAAGGTCAAAGATTCACTACTAAGAAATATCCTCCATCTATTATTAAATCATCTATTTGGCCATCCTCTTCTACTTTGTCTCATTTCATGCATTTTAATGTTGTTTTTTTTTACTGTTACTTTGGGTACAAGGTCAGATGTTTCATTACTTCTATTTAAAAAGTTATTTATTATGTTTTATAGAATTGTATAGAAATCCTCTGCAATTTTTATCACTCCATCTCTATTGTTGATAACATTTCCATTTTCATCCTTTAAAGCAAACATCTGTTGGCACCCTGCTTCGTCTTTTTTTTTCATCAATTTGATGCTTCTTCCTTCCTTTATTTTTTCCTAAATTTGGTCTGATTGTGTTTACAAATACCATGGGTTTTTAGTTTGTTTGTTGTTTTGGATTGTTCTGTTAATTCTATTTAATCTCTTGAATTTTACCCTTATTTCCAATCTTTTCTTTATTAGATTTTCTGTATTTTCTGATACTTTTCCTTGATTTTGTTTAAGAACTCTTCTACCTATCTCTATTGCTCATTCCAATAAAAAAAAATTTAAATTACTATTTATTTCGTCTTTATTTGCTTCCATTTCGTCGTGTAACTAGGAGTACCTATTTTGTATTTCTAGACTAAACTCATCATATTTTTGTCTTATAAGATTGTTTATTTTCATCAAGGATGAAAATAAACAATATTAGTTTTTTTTTTCCTGTCTTTCCTCAGATCTAGACAAATTTTACTTCTCACAATTCTATGGGCACTTGACTTTAACTTGTTTAACAGTATGGTCTCTTTAACTAAATTACCTTCTTCACTTAGAATAAAATTTATTCGGTTTTTTTCTTACTTATGGGTTTCTCCATGTGCATTTTCTATGTTCATATATATAGAATAAAGGTGTTCATGATTTTCAGATTTTTTTAACAAATTCAGCAAGCATTTCTCCACTGTTATTTCATGTGCCCATTCCAAATTTGCATTTCAGCTGATTGACTCTCCTCTCTTCTTTTGGCCTACTTTGCCATAGAAATCTCTCAAACACATGCAAACAAAGTCTTATGTTTTTTTCGAGATATCTCTAGATCTTCCTTACAAAGTTTCTCTTTCTCCCTCTTTTGTTCAAGTATACCTTTGAATGATCTTTCTTTTATACTTTTTATTTAGTTTGATTAGCGATTAATAATTTCAATAAAAATAATAAATTTGATAATTTTGATAATGATTTCAATGATTTTGATAATAATAATAATGTTTATATCAAAGTGATACTATAAAATTCTTTTATGTTACCTACACAATTTTTATTAACTAGAAAAACCGCTCCATTTTCTTTGTTTCTTTCATGTCCTTTGAAGAAAAATTATAACCCTCTTTTAACTGTACAGAAGATTCTCCAGTTCTTCTAATTTCGCTCAATCCTATTATGCCCCAATTTATCTTTTTTAAGCTCTTCTACTAACACAGCAAGATGATTCTTCCATAGACAGGGTCCCGACATTTACGTTGGAGGTTCAGTTTTCAAAGGTGGCCTTTTCTTTTTCTATTCTATTTTAAAATCCTTAATTTTTTATGACTAATGCAGTTTTATTAAGTCTATGGAGTTTTTCTCTGTTTGTGAGGTTTTTATCTTCATACCTTATTACCATAGCTTAGAACCAAAGGCAAATAACATAATTATAAGCTTATACATTAGATATTTGTTATATGCAACCTATATATTAGACGGAATTAAAAATATAAAAGCCGTTAAAAATTTGAAGATAAAATTGGAACTAAAAAACAAATGATAGATATAATAAATCATAAGTAAAATCAAAGTAGGCTTAGAAAACAGATAGCCGTAACTTCATCGATATTGGGAATGAGTTTATAGGAAAGACTCAACATCGTTAGCATGTTTTTGGTAAATTCATCAACTAATTGTAATTGATCACATAAAATCGTTAAAAATATAATATTTTGCTGCTACAATCGTCTGTTAGATGCCAGGAAATCACATCTAAGGATGTGCCCTCGTAAAAAAAAGAAAAAAAAAGAAAAAAGAAAAAAAGTGTTTACGAGGAGGCCCTCCAGATCCGCCATGGTCGGTGCCTTTTCAAATTTCAGCCTCCCCCCACCCGAAAAAATTCTCCCGCGGCCCTGGTACATGTAACAAGGCACACTTTATAGAGGATTGATATCTATAATTGGGCTTATGATTAGTTGACAACGTATTTGCTGCGGACATGAAAATATTTTGGTTAAATTTTGGACATTTAATTCTTTGGCTGAGTTCCAACTCTGCTTTTAGAATATAGGGATTGGCTCTATATATTTTTTTAATACGTATTATCTGTATTTTACATATATTTACCATAGCCTAGAGCCTAAAAATCAGAAGAAAGATATTATCAATGGAATTATGAGTTTTTCATGCACTATTTGAAAAAAAAAAACTAACATGAAAGTATGTTATAGTAATCACACACTTCAAGTTTTGATAGAATCCGAGTGTTTCTACTTATTGTCTAAATATGGCAAAGCCATATACCTGTTTCCTTCGTGGGAATAATCCTATCCAATTGGAAGAAGGTGATAGATTTAGACTTATGTAGAAACATGTGTGGCAGGTATAAATTATATTCAGCTCCAATTAAGTATGCTATTTTTGGTTGAAAAAAACAAAATGACGTCATGGAAGGTTCCAGAAGGCGACGATTAAACAGCTCTCACATTGTTTATTTTCATGGCCAATAGATGGCCTTAGCAGTAGAGTACCTAATTGCTAGTTATCCTCATCTTCCACTCATTATAATTTTTATTACTTCATTTCTGTTGGTATTTTGGCAAAACAAAAATATTGCTATAAAACCGACGCTCGTGAACTTGATGTACCTTTGTTGTCTGGCCACAACTTAATTCATAGGAAATTACATATTTTACAATAAATGTCACGGAAATACTTCCTCGGTAAACAATCGTTAGTCCAATTACATTTGGGGTCAGGGGATCGCCAGATAGTGCCACATACACTGAATTCGGCGAGACAATCAAGTAATTGCAGATATTTGATCTAATTTTATGAAACTTATAGATAATTATTATGTTTCATGGTATGACATGTATTGTTAGAAAAACTACATACAATAACACAATTGTTACATTCTGAAAGGCATAGTAACACAGACTCCTCGAGCTCCTTCCCCTACATCATAACGAGTTTTACTTTACCGCCAATAGATGGCATCAGAGGCACCTTGTCCCAAATTATTTAGTCAGTAATTCGAGAACCTCGTGTGTCACAAAGTGTGGTAAGAAGGTAGAGGCTAGAGAATTGGTAGTTGATAAATTGTCCAACGATCATTTCCTTGATAGGAATGGATATTTTTATCAGGAAATGGTGTGAATTTTTCATAAGTTATCGGAAGCAACCTGAGTTTATTTCTAAAATTATTTAGTATTTCCTTTCGTCATCAGACCACATAGATGGGTAAGTCATGTCCCTGTCCCTGTACAAGAGAAAAAGGTAACAATCGTTAGCATATTTAAGGTTGGTGGGACTAGTTTGGGACAACCTGCCAAATGGAATTTCCTTAAATGGAGAATATCATCATTCATAACAGATTCAAATCATATAAGGAGTTATAGTTATATGACAGAAGGTTCATGACTTTGATATAAATGGATGTTCTTATAATCAGCGAAACCAACATAAACAAATCGAACAATGAAAAAACAAATGGTCACAACTCTGTGTCTTCGCTACGCCTGACTGACTGTGTTTCGTCATCCACCTGCGAATTTTTGTTTGCTATTATATATATATATATATATATATACATACATATATATACATATATATACATATGTGTGTATATATATCTGTATATATATAATTATATGTGTGTATACATATATATATATATATATATACAATATATATATATATATATATATACAATATATATATATATATATATATTGTATATATATATATATATATATACAGTATATATATATATATATATATACTGTATATATATGTATATATATATATATGTATACTGTATATATATGTGTATATATATATATATATATATATACTGTATATATATATATATATATATAACATAAATGTTTTTCCTTACCAGTAACGGTCACAGTTTACTTAAGTCAATGATAAGCTAATCGTGAATATAAAAAAAGGCTGATTCTGAAAGATCGTTGAGAGAGGGAGAGAGCAGGAGAAAAGAGGCCACCTACAAGACAGGGATGCTGATAATCTCTGCAAATGAATCAGAAGAAACGTAGTAAACCTATAACAAGAAGAGCCAGTGTTTATTTATATAAATGAAGCTATTAAAGATATATGACAATTATTTTTCAACATTTATTTTGATTAGTACAAATATTGATCGTGAGGTTTTTATGGAATTTGGTGATGAGCATAGAGTTGAAGATGATAGTTTGGAGAGACGAAAATGTAAGCATACGAGTATAATATCTCCGGGATTAATGAAAATATAGATAAAGTTTTGTTCTATACAAATGTTTGTTTCAAAGGAACGGTTTCCTCTTTAGCGATATCAAAGTCAGTTTAAATAATTGCCAATACATCACAAGAAAGGTTTCCTTTTTTTTCACTTTTTTTTCGATGGAAACATCAACAAAAATAATAGGTTGTTGGATATCAAGAACGGTTAATCGAGATTTTTTCAAAGTATCAAAAACGTTTTTCAAATAAGTTATAAATACCCCATGGTCGATAGAAATAGGAATAAAGGTTAGGCTGGTCTAAACAGTCAAATGTTTATCCGTATTTCTATCAAGAAGGTTTAATACCTGGAGATGCCACTGGTCACTTTCCCCATACAAATCTGCGAAGCCACTTAAACAGTGGACACACTTGTGTAGGGCAAAAAGGAACCAATCCTTTGCCAGTCTCGTGACCGCCATAGCTTTACCATTAAAAATTCTGACTTTATCATCCTTCCATCATAAGGTAATCAAAATTCTATATTAAGAAAAATATATATCTACAAAATATTTTATCAATACAGAATACAGAAAAGAAACAAATTTACATTCATTCATTAAACGAAGACATGATAGAAACACTCAACGGTGCTACTATAGTGTGAGGTCTACCGCCATTTGTCGCGTACCCATGTGGAGGGTGAAGTCTACCACGTGACCAGCGTCCCACAGCCCCGCACCTAACCATCGAACATGGGAACTGCCAAAATCCATAAAAATCGTGACCTGTCCACGTGACCTGCGCATATAAAAGGAAGCAAATGGAGCTCCTAAATACATTTTTAACAAACAGTATTAATCCACCTCCTGCTGGTTGTCAGTATAAAATGTAAACCAAAGCCTGTGTTACATATGGCATCTGCTGTTTCATACCTTTACACCTCCATGATCACTTTAAAAGCAACGTTAACAATAAATACTGTACTTACATTTCAATAAAAAATAATTCATGACTGTATGCTATAGTATCGGATATTACCTACCTTCTGAAATACCACATAGTCAACCATGAGAGGGCTTCAATGAAAGTTTTATATTCACCTATTTTCTATTAGTTTTATACAATATTTGTTAGAACAGTGATGTTGACATGTCTACTTTATAATTCTAAAATGGTAATGCTGAGGAAACATGCCTTTAAATACATTTCTAGTATCAAATGCATTAAAATACAATTAAATTAATAAACAGTTCCTTTCAATGACAGTTCAGAAATGCTGAATATCACAACGTCAACCAATTCTTCAATACTTCTATTTCATTAAGAAGCTAAAACATTCGCTCACAACCTTATAATTATAATACCATTGAATATTCTCATAACCTTTAAATAAAGAAAAATTAAGAGCATGAATGTAAGTTATTCTCACAATATTTAATAAGAAAAATTAAGAGCATGAATTTTAGAGAAAATAACATTTAAATAAACCTGAAGAGATCTATGCCTCATATGGAGAACTGCAGTACAAAGAAAATGTGAGCACTAAGTGTTCTCTGGCGACCCTATCTTAATATCAGTGAATTTAATAAATAAACCTAAAAGTTAATAATAAATATCTATCTGACTTTGAGACTGTAGCTATATTATTTGATTTTTCACATATCTGACTAATTCGTATTTCATATCTTTCAGAAAAAGAAAAAAAAACATTATCTGATCTCTGGAAGTACACAATTATTATCCACTCCCTATTGCCCTAATGTTTAAATCAAGTGTTTATTGCTTAAACAAATGTATGAAATGCGCTTTATCTTTGAGGGACGAATAATTGAGCAGTAGACCTCACGCTATAGTAGGCCTACTAACGGGAGGTAGATCTCACGCTATAGTAGCACCCACTCAACTATGGTAGGGGAGGACAGAATCCTATCCTATTAAGCAACAATTACCAGATTAATATAAGATGTGTAGATGCACTGATAAAAGGAAAATTATCTGCTATCATTTGAAACTCATAAAAGAGAATTTAACTAGTGACCACTGAAATGAATCTGTCAATGCCTGAGGCATTGAAGCAGAGGAGGACAGAAGCTTATCCAACATAACAGCTATGAAGGTTTGCGAAGTAGTTACAAGCAACAATTATCACATTAATATAAGACGTGCAGATGCACTGATAAAAGGAAAATTATCTACTGGCCTTTGAAACGAATCGGTCAACTCCCGAGGCAATACAACCGGGTAGGACAGAAGTTTGTCATTGAAAGAGCTACAAACCAAGGAGGTTTAATACAAACCCTCCTTGCTACAAACAATAATCATCAGAGGAATATAAGACGTGAGGATACACTCGTAAGATTAAATTAACTACTGGCCTCTAAAATGAATCAGCTTAGTATAAGTTTGGCAACTTTGCATTTTATTTTGGGCTAGCAATTTTGCTGTAAAATGCTTGGCAGCATACGTATATTTGACCTGGAGATACTTTTCAGCCACTACATATAAAAATGATGAAAAGCGAATTATTATAAAGGATTTGTTTAATCATTCATGTGACGGTTTTCTGTCTTAATGGTTTAAAGAATGTGCAAAAGTTATAACCTACAGAATACATACCGATG
>NC_090729.1:146565883-146633383 GCF_036898095.1 Palaemon carinicauda
TTACTCCATTTACTGAATGTATGTAAGTTATATTTTTATGCACAAGTTCTAGCGAAGATTATTTTCCATTGCTCTTATTTTTCTGCACCTTTATTCTGTTCTTAAGACGTCGTAATTGTCGATTTCCGAGTTACTTTTGCTTAAATTTAGGATGATTTTAATAGGGATGGTATAGATGATGAAATGATAGTTTAAAGTTAATAAGTGTACAATAAAAAGAGAATTGTCTTTGCATTTTCTCGTGACATTGACAGATATTGCTTTATATACATTCAAATTAATATTGCTCGCTCCATATGGAAAACCCAATAGGGATATTGTGGGAGAACAAAGGTTTCATGGATTCAATTATTGTTTTTCCTACACAAAAAAAATAGCTCTTTACCAAAAAATTATCGAGTTAATTACCTTTGAGTTTTTATTAAAGTACTTTAGATTTCCTGTTAGTATACTTTCATCAAGAATTTTCTACCTGACTGATTCTTTTGATTATGGAAGGACTTTTGTTTGCTCTTGTACTACTGAATAATATGGGGTGTTATTTCAATTGCATAACTTATTCTAAAATGTTATTCATATATATGATATTGTTTATTAAAATTTTCATTATTAGAAAGAATCGCTGCTTCAGCGGCCTTCATTATTTAGAATATGTTTATGATCAATTCTCGTTTGAGAATGCTTTTCGCTAGTATTTCTGAGAATCTCTTCATTCAAAATACAAGATGAATCTGCGGTATAATGTTCTTTCTTATTTTACTGTGAAGATAATGTACAAAATATAAGTACATATGAAGCTGGTCGTTTTGTGAAATCTAGGAAAGTCCTAGTTCTGGTCCACAGTTGTTCGAACTTTTGCACCTTTCGAACATGCAATTCCTTGCTCATACTCAAGATGGGAATAGACTGAAGAATGTTAAATTTCAAACCTTTATTCATCTTGAAGATTAGCCTTATCTAAGCCTCTCAAATTACTGAATTTTCATTGATCAGAAGAATGATAGTACTGTATGTGGATGGAGCTTCTACCTCCGAACTGGTTGCTGATTGGTTAGACTGCTCCCTGGATCAAGTTTGGAGTCAGGTGAGCTCCTCTGTTTCTCAGTTGATGACACCACTTGCGTTCTGTAATCATTGGGTACTGAACTGCTTCTTGGTTGGCAGAGCCACTCAGTGGGTCAGACAGTCTAACACCTCTCTCATTTAAGTTGTCTAGTCATCTTGGTTCCATTCATTTGTCGTCAATTGGTTTTCACTGCCATTCTGAATTGTAGGGAAGGCATTGTCTGGTCAGCAGAAGAGTATTTCTTAGGTGATGTTCCTGATTTGTTTCTCGTGCAGGGCTGACATTAACCTGTGTTACTGACAATGTTGTCCCTTATAAATTTCCAGTTGGGGGCCTGCTGTAAATAGGGTGTTGATGGGTCTCTGTCACCTACAGCTGGGTGCTATCACTGCTCATTCACATCAGATGAACAGAACGGTAGCCATCAAAGATGCGCGAGGTGGTAGCCTACATGAAAGAATTAGGAAGCAGTTCATTACACCCTAGAATTAAATCCAGACACTGGAACGATAGAAATGACTTGAAATACGCGACACAGCAGCTTCCCTGACTGGGATTGACGTAGAGAACAGATAACCAATCAGCAGCCAGAGATTAGATGATTGGTTTGATCATTGCAACCGTGTAGAAATAAAAGGGAATAATATAGGCAAAGACCACTTACCAATAGTAATTAAACTACAGTTCAAACAATTCATTATCCCTAGGCTATCATTACCAAACCTCTCAACAGTCAACGTAGTCAAATTTAAAGACATTTTCACAGTTATAACCAGAAAACATCAACAGTAGACCGAAACAACTTATATATAATGAAACAAATAAATCACTAGGAGCAATTCATAATGTAACCAGTACCGCCCCATAGAGCAACAACTCGAGGAACCATATATTTTAAAGGCTTAAAAGGCTGCTCATGAATGGCAGAGGCAAGGGTCAGTGACATTGCCCTCGCAAGCAGTATAATGCCCTAGAAACTGACCATATTACATATGAACAGCGACCAAGCCCCCTATCCACCCAAGCTGGGACCAAGGAGGACTAGGCAATGGCGGCTAATGACTCAGCCGATAGACCTATAGGCTCCCCCCAATCCCCCCATCCTTAGCTCACAGGATGGTGAAGTTGCAGCAACCAAAGTTATTAACGAGTTTGAGCGTGACTCGAACCCCACTCTGGCAATCACGAGGAAAGGACGCTACCACCCTGCCAGCACAACCCTATAATATAAGGAACATAATTATACTAATAAAAAAAACACTGACACAGAGCTTGGAAAAGAGATGGTGGAGTTAGTGTCAATGGTAATGCTAAAAAAAAAAAAAAAAAAAAAAAAAAAAAACCACCACCACCTCCCATGAGTACAGCAACAATGATGACATCATTGATCATGTAACAAAATCTCAAAAGCAAGCCAACCTCATGAGCAAGATTTGGGAGTAAAATCTCGGATGAGAATAAATGGGTAGAATTTGAGTGCCAATATATCCAAAGTTGTCAAGTGGTGGAAACAATTTCATCCTGGCATCTGTAAAAAAGAAGTAATTAGATTTTAATCATTGTCTGCAGAACATCCATCACTAAGATCAATACCGATAGGGGAATCAAATATGGCTATTAACAAAATTGGAAGAAAAGCACCAGGTATGAGTGGAACTAAATCAGTTAAAATTAAATGCATCCCAACCTATTTTAAGGAAATGCTTGTCAAAATATATAGTATTATTACTTCAACCTAACTTGTTAGCAAACATTAGAATTATTATCCTGGCCAAATTTAACACAGATCACCTGGACACCGTGAATTATTGACCAATGTATGTACTTTAAATTGCACTGAAACTTTATAAGAAAATACCAAGCCAAATATTTTTTTATTACCTAGAGCATATTCATGACAAAATACCAGCCCAGTGATTGTTATACAACCTAGAGCATAGTAATATATTAACCAGAAACTTTTTTTTTTTTTTTTTTTTTTTTGAAAAATTGAAGCGCACACCATGCCATAAAATATCTTGAAAAGTTAATTGACCATAAAACAGGACAGGAAACCCACATTATTTGCAACAAGGGATGTAGATAGTCCTTGACAAGGTCTGGCTCACTGGCCTATTCAAACTACATCAACTCTCCACTCAGTCCATGCAAATCACAACTCTTCTAAAAGCAAACCTGGATAATAATTTTTGGAAGATCTATCATACCAGAGGCATGGATGCCATCAGGATTGTGATGGGCCGAGAGAGGCTGTGACTAAGAAAGCAGGATGAAAGCAACTGAGTAACTTTATTACAGAACATCCGTTTATATATACATAAACTCCAGGCAAAAAGGGCATAAAAAACATAACTGGCAATTTCATGTTCAACCGACAACCGCACCGGTTAACAGTTAACAGTGAGAAAAACAGACATGTTATTTCAGGTCCCTATCAGTGCGAGGGGAGAGCGAAGATACAAGCATAATATATACAAAAAATTAAATGTTGTTACTATGTACGATCGTGTGACACACGGATGGTACATGGCTCCCACCCCCTAAAATGACATACTGTACATGTTAAATAGGGCGCCCTGATCTAGAGAGGCGGACTGTAGGCGGGTCATCTGGCAGGAGATAAGCAGGTTTTAGACGATCAATGGAGACTCAGTCTTCTTTGCCACGAATGTTTAGTAGGAATTCTTTCGGACTGCGTCGGATCACAAGGAAAGGCCCGTGTAAGGGGGCGTTAGCGGTGGCTTGCTAGTGTCGTTGCGTAGGAAGACGTGCGTTGTAGAGTGCAAGTCTGTTGGTATGTGATGCTTCGCTGGGGGCTTGTAAGTCTGGCGGCATGGAGTAAATTTTCCCACGACATGACTTATGCGCTGGAGATCGTCGGAGGAGGTTGCAGAAGGAAAAATTTCGACTTGGACGAGCAACGGGTCGCCATACACCATTTCAGCTGCCGAGAGGTCGAGGGCATCTTTAGGAGTGGTCCTTAGTCCCAGGAGGACCCAGGGAAGCTGAGTAAACCAGTTGCAATCCTTGCAGCGGGACATCAAAGCTGCTTTGAGGGTGCGATGAAAACGTTCAACCATTCCATTGGCAGCAGGGTTGCAGGCCGTTGTCTGATGTAGGGTGATGCCCAGGCGATTCGCTAATGATGTCTACAATTGAGAGGTGAAAGTGGTACCCCTGTCAGAAGTAATATGCTCAGGGATACCAGATCTTGCAATCCATCCTGAGAGTAAGGCAGACGTACATGAGGCGGACGTTGCAGTTTCCATGGGAATGGCTTCAGGCCAACGAGTGGAGCTGTCGATGACGGTAAACAGGTAACGATGTCCTTGTGATGTGGTTAGGGGGCCTACAACGTCGACGTGAATGTGGGCAAAACGACGCTGAGGTTGAGGAAAGGTGCCCATTCTTGAATCCGTGTGTCGATGTACTTTGGAAGTTTGACAAGAAGTACGGCCGCGGACCCAATCCTTAGCATCCTTAGAAATGCCGTGTCAAATGAACTTTGCCTTCAGCAGCTGTTCAGTAGAACGGCACGAGGGATGTGAAAGGCCGTGAATGAAATCAAAAACCTGTCGTCGCATGGGAGCAGGAATCCAAGGTCGCGGTCCACCATTACTGACATCACAGAGGAGGGTTGTGGTGGAGTCGTCGAGGGGGATGTCTTCCCAACGGAGGGATGTGCAGGATGTCCTACATGCTTGATACTCTGGATCCTGTCGTTGGACTTCAGCCAGGGCGTTGTAATCCAATCCCAGTTGAACGGCAGCCAACGTGTTTCTTGACAGGGCATCGGCAACGGGATTCATTTTCCCAGGGACATGTTGAAGGGTGCCATTGTATTCAGCCACGGCGGAGAGATGTCGGCGTTGACTGGAGGACCAGGCATCAGACTGTCGAGTGAAGGCATGCACCAGAGGCATGTGGTCTGTGTGAATGACGAAGGGCATACCTTCTAAGAAATGGCGAATGTGACAGACAGCCAAGTGCACTGCCAGTAATTCGCGATCGAAGGTAGAATAACCCGATTCTGCCTTGGACAGTTTTCTGCTGAAGAAGGCCAATGGGTGGGGCAAGCCGTTGTCCACCTGTTCGAGTACTGCACCAATAGCGACGTCGCTGGCATCAGTGGAGAGAAGTAGAGGGGCATGTGGGATAGGAAAAGTGAGAGCTGCAGCGGTTGATAGGGCCTTCTTTCCATTGCAGAAGGCCGCTTCTTGAAGGGGACCCCACTTCAGGTCTTTTGGCTTGCCCTTAAGGGAGGCGTAGAGGGGAGCAAGAGTGGCGGCAATGGCAATGATAATAGTTGATCATGCCCAAGAATTCCTGCAGAGCTTTGACGGTCGAGGGCGTGGGGAAGTTCTGAAAGGGTGCAACCTTCTCAGGGAGGGGATGGACTCCTTCAGGAGTGATGCGGTGCCCTAAGAACGACGCTTCGTTGGTGCTCAAGGTACACTTGTCGTACCGGACTACAAGGCCGTTTTGTTGCAGGCGGTCAAGCATGATGCGCAGGTGATGGAGGTGTTCCTCTTTTGAGGAAGAGAACACAAGTATGTCGTCCACATAACATACACAGAAGGGAAGGTCCCCTAGGATGCCATCCATGACACGTTGAAAAGTGACCCCAGCATTACAAAGGTCAAAACAGGAGTAATTGAAGGTGTATGTACCAAACGGAGTGGTGATGGTAGTCTTGGGGATGTCTTTTGAGTTCATAGGCACCTGATAATACCCCTTCAGGAGGTAAAGCGTGGAGAAAACCTTCGTTTTGTGCAGGTAGGAGGTCACGTCGGCGATGTTTGTGAGGGGGTAGTGATCTGATTCTGTTTGCATGTTCAGGCGCCTGTAATCCCCGCACGGACGGAGGAGCCATCTTTCTCCAGAACGATGTGAAAGGGTGATGAACATGGGCTGAAGGCCTTTTGGCAAAGGCCCATTTCCTCCATTTCGGCGAACGTCTATTTGTCGGCTGCCAATCGTTCCGGTGCCAGACGTCTGAATTTTGCGAAGACTGGGGGTCCCGTCGTCTTGATATGGTGATAAATACCGTGCTTGGCAGGAGCCGTGGGCGTTTGGCGAAGTTCTGGGCGGAAAACTTCCGGTTACGACGTGAGGAGGTGGGTGTAGGCATCCGTGGGTGCGCTGATGTGGAGAGCGAGGTTGAAGGGGGCGGGTTGAAGAGGTGTCGACAAGTACGAGTCTGCGTTGACCAGTCGTCGGTGGGTGACATCGACCAGAAGGTGGAAATGAGAGAGGAAATCTGCGCCGAGGATTGGCAATGTGACGTCAGCAACGAGAAACTTCCAATTAAATTTACCGTTTCCAAACGATAATGTGAGGTTCTCGTAACCGTAGGTGGGTATCGCAGATCCATTGGCAGCTACCAGGCGGACGTCGGCAGACGTAGACAGACTACGTCGTGTCCTGAAGAGTTCCCTTGGCAAAAGAAAACGACACGCACCCGGGTCTACCAAAAATCACACGCACGTTCCTGCATCATGTAAAAAGGAAAGATTAGAAACACGGGAGGCCACCGCCACGAGCGATAGCCTACTTACACGTTTTTTGGCCACTGACAATTCTTCTGACAGTAGTAAGTGGCTGTGGAAGTCGTTGGTTGGGGTGCGAGCGCGTGGTGGGTGATAGATGGCTTTGTCACCGCTCTGTCTCGTCACGGAGTAGGCGTGTGTGTCCTACGGCATTCATGTCAGCTTATGTTGACGTTGAATGGGTGTCCTCTTTGCCAGGAGTGCAGGCGTTGATGGAGGTTTTGAAGGTCGTGAAGTGGCTGTCCATAAGGGCGTCGGCTTAGGTCATCAAGTCTTTCATTGGTAAACTATCAACATCGGGTATGGCAGCACGTACAGGTTCGGTTAACGGCGTTTCAAAAGGGCACGAAGTAGGTTCACCTCACGAGGAGAGCCGTCTGCGGCAGGTTGCAGGCGACCGATACTAGTCATTTCCCTGAGGGCGAGCGAAGCCCTTTGGTCCCCCAATGGTTGTTGAGAGAGCTAAAAATGCTTTACTATACAGGCGGCTGGCAGCAACGAGTACTGCTGCAGAAGGTATGTTTTGAGAGCGTCATACACTATTGGAGTGTCTCCTTGCTCACAAAGCCAGTCGGATATTTCCGGGAAGGTGTCCTCGGGTATCGCCGTGAGAACATAAACTGCTTTGGTGGTCGAGCAAGTGACGCCCTTGATGCGGAACTGGACGCTGAAACCAAGCAAACTCCTCTCTGCTGGCGAACGACGAAAGTTTCAATGGGGCGGCGCCAACTTCCGTGGAGTCCGCCATAGTACCAATGACGGAGGGTGGGGGGTGGAAGGCGGGAGGAGCGAGTCGACTTCCGGGGTCACTAATGTGACAGGCCAGAGAGAGGCTGTGACTAAGAAGACAGGATGAAAGCAACTGAGTAACTTTATTACAGAACATCTGTTTATATATACATAAACTCCAGGCAAATAGGGCATAAAAAACATAACAGGCAATTTCATGTTCAACCGACAACCGCAGCGGTTAACAGTTAACGGTGAGAAAAATAGACATGTTATTTCAGATCCCTAACAGTGCGAGGGGAGAGCAAAGATACAAGCATAATATATACAAAAATGAAATGTCGTTACTATGTACGATCGTGTGACACAGGGTTGGTACAGGATCATTACCTAGCCCAGTCCTCTTCGTGTTACATGTGAATAATCATCTTCCAGCAAAGATACTTTGAGCTCTCAATTCGCAAATTACATGATACATGTTGTAAATTTGGCCTTTTTTTCTTCTGCTATCAAAAACCCAAATTCTAGTAAACTACCTTATATAATAACTCACCTCAAAAGACTAAACAAAATGAACTTCGATGGGTCATGGAAGCATAAAACAAAACATGCCGAAAAGAGATTGCAGCAGGAGCTCCAGAAAATGGTTAAATGTGAAAGCGATTGGAAAATAAAAGCAGTCCAGTCAAAAATCAAATCACAGTCATTGAGAGAACCAGAATTAAGGGTATAAATAAATAAATGCGCCCCTACCAGTTAGCAATACAGATATTAAGAACACATTTATTATTATTATTATTATTATTATTATTATTATTATTATTATTATTATTATTATTATTATTAGCAGAGCTAAAACCCTAGATTGAAAACCTGATGCTATAAGTCCTAGGATTCCAACAGGAAAACTAACTCAATGAGGAAAGGTAATAAATAAACTATATGAGATGTAATGAATGAATGTAAATTATCATGAGATCAACAGCAATGTTAAAATAGATGTTGTATACAAATAACCAAACCGTAGACATGAATAAGACCATTTCGTGAAGCGATTGTCCTGCAGTGAACTAGAACTGGAAATATTAGTATTTAGATAGATATGCACACACACTCCCTCCCTCTCACCAGGGCATGAATACTTACTCTCACCGCTTCCAGAGGGACGGTGAGAGCTAAGCATGACTGAAAATACATATACAGTATAGCCTAACAATTATGCTTTATTATATAGGGGAGACTTATCGTTTACATACGCACACGCACACGCACACACACATGCATATATATATATATATATATATATATATATATATATATATATATATATGTGTGTGTGTGTGGGGGGTATATATATAATATATATATATGTATATATATATATATATATATATATATATACATTAATTATTATATATATATATATATATATATATATATATATATGTATGTATATTTATTTATAGATATAGTTATATATCCGGTATGTATATGTATATATACACTATATATATATATATATATATATATATATATATATATGCACTATATATATATATATATATATATATATATATATATATATATACAGTATATATATACATATATATATATATATATATATATATTTATATATATATAAGTGTATATTGATATATACATACAGTGTGTCTTTTTGTGTAATTATTTATTTACAGAGGCCAGGATTTAGTGGAATGATGTACTTATTCAGTCTCCAATTCATTCCAGACAGGAAAAAATAAGTAGGGGCATAAAGAAATATGTATATATCGTCCCTATTATTCTAAAGAATGTAGAAAGAATCCTTCCCCTGTTCCTACTTTATGGAAAGAGTTAGGCGCATGGGAGGGGAGTTAGTCCCAGCCGGAGTCTCGTATGTCTCACAACCAAACAATTTCGAACCTGAGAAAGGGGCTTCTCGACCCCTCCTCAAACCCCCCTCCACCTCTTCCCCTTCCCCCGTCTGTTACTTTTTTTTCCTCCCATTCCTCCTACCTGAAAAGAAAAGCTAAATAGGATGTGCTCAGGTAGAGAAATGAGGTTCTCTGACGGTGGAAAGGCTTGCCGGCCTCTGAAAGATTGCCCTGCACTGCTGATTTTCGACAGAGGAAGAGTAAGGGAGGCACCAGGAAATCAATTGATATTGGAAATATGCTGATATGGTATCTTCATATCTTATTAGGTGTTATTTCTTTGTCATAGAAATCACGGTCAACAGGTGCAAGCAAGGTCACCTATTGTAGAATAAGTGAGCGGGGTTTTTTTCGATTTGAAAATCCATAAATAAATCCAAATAAACAGTTGACATTAAAGAATTCGAAAAATGGCAATTTTAGATTGACATTTTTTTTTTGTCAACTATTTTATGTTTCCTTTTTTCTTAACTTTAACATACTCAGTATGTTAATACTATATATTCAGTTTCAGCAGGAATTATTATTACTAGAGTGTAGGATGAATTCATGTAGAATTAAATGTCACTGACCTTTGATATTTCGATGACAGATAAGGATAAAATTTACCAAGTACTAGAGTATCTAATTAACAATATTTTCTTTGTTCACAATTGGTGCATCGCCCTTTATATTTATAGCTGAAGTATTTATAGTGACATTTTCTTTATAGAGTAATAAATATCTTCCCTGTTGTCTAATATTGTCATGATCCCACTGGAAGGTATATTTCGTAATCTATTCCTTAGTGTTTGAGATAAGATGTGTAAGCTTGCTGACGAGCAGTTTGTTTCGTTGTTACCTGTCATTCATTCAAGATTACGCCAAGATGACAGATTCAGGTATCCTCTCTTGGCGTGTATCGGTGTTATTTGCCCTGGCGTTATGTATATCCCTGACTGGGTTATTTTTGGCAAGGAATGTGCCTGATTGGGGCTTGAGTCACAGGGATAGTTATGCATAGGGAAATATTTTTAGCTAATTTCATAATGCTCTTGATACCCGGCTTGGATGCAAGACAGTGCCTGAAACACAGGCATAATGTTGTTTGTTGGTATGCGAAATGTAACTTTTTAATATACTTTAGCAAATTTATAGCGTTAACACTGCGGAATTAAAGTATGAAAACAAGGGATGGAAGCATATTTAGGAAAATATGACTTGGGGGGGAAAGAGAGTTATACATAGACATGCAATGAGAGAGAGAGAGAGAGAGAGAGAGAGAGAGAGAGAGAGAGAGAGAGAGAGAGAGAGAATTTAAGTGTGTAAGAGAGGATGGCGGCAACGAGGCTATGTTGAGTTTTTGGCACGGGGCACCGTCCGAGGGGTATAGCTGAGAAGAGGAAGGTATTGGCATGGTGGCATCACTCGCGAGTGTCAGTGTGCGTGTAGTTGTTAGCAGTGGCATAGGCGATCGCTTCTCGTTCGAGTGTTGTGGAGCTGCGGGAGGGGATTGATTGTTCTTGTTGCTTTTTTGTTGTTACAAAAGGGTTGTGTAAGTGTCTAACCATCGACTAGGTAAAACTAGATTTTCATGATAAGTGTTCTTTTGCGAGTGCGGCTTTTCGGGCCCCATTATGATGTGTTTTATTGATAAGGAATAAAAGTGAAGTTGTTCTGGTGTTTTTGGTGTACCTCGAAGACAGCGTTGAAAACTCTGTCTGAAAGTGATCTTGTACAATCGGCCCTGTGAGTTGGCTGCACGTGCGGCGGCAGTGTAAAACTGAACTAAAGTACTCTTTGATGATAGCGGCGGGTATTTTTCTTTTTCTATTTTATTTGTGTTAACCTTAATATTATAATTTCACTGTGTACTTTCAACGCTTGTTTGAGTAATGTTTCATAAGTGATCTTGAACAAGACCTCATGCTGAATAGCATGTACAGTAGCTCCCTTTAACTTAATTTCCCGGAGTATAGCGATGCTGGGAACCCATGTTTAAAATAACTTTCGGCCGCTTGGCTGTGACAATGGAAATTTATCTATGTGGATCAAGATGCTGCAGCTAAAAGCACCGTCTATTTCTTCACCGAGGGAAGTACGTAGGTAAGAATGGACCTCAGAGAAATGCATGACCTGTTTTTATATCGTTTTTGATCGAAGTAGTATTTTACAAAGTCACACAACGACTAATCAGCATTTCTACTAAATGTGGAATGTTAAAAAGATTTTTATCCTTATTCAGACCTTAGTTTTCCTTTTTCAGAAGATCCATACGTGCAAGCACTTCTTAATATTACTCTAGATTGAAGTCCAATATATTATCTTAGGAAGGTTAAAACTCCAGAGTGGCGACATACACACACATTCAAATTTGTATATAAATGTATATAGGCATATGTATCTATATCTCTGTATCTATACACACACACACACACACATATATATATATATATATATACATATATATATATATATATATATATATATATATGTGTGTGTGTGTATTTATATATTATATGTATATATATATATATATGTGTGTGTGTATGTATGTATATATGCATGTATGTGTGATGACATATATATAAACATATATAAACAAACACACACATATATATATACATATATACATATATATATATATATATATATATATATATATATATATATATATATATATATATATGTATATATATATTTAAAATCAGAATATTACATATATAATTAGCCTTCTAAACTTGAATGACTTGCCTAATTTGTAAAGCAACGCCCTATGCGAACGCATTGATTAATGATATTAAATGTCTGAATTGTTTTAATTCTTTAGCCCCCTCATTACTCATCCCAAATAGTGAATGTCTTTACACATTGACTCTTATTTACGAATGCAGTCTTTTCAAAATCAATTGTTGATGTATCATAAAATAGAACAGTGGACGTATGAGAAAATATCTGTGAAAAGGATAGCTTCACTATGAAGCTATAGCTTTTTTATCTCTCGATTTCTCCCTGACTGACAATAAAAAAGGGGTTTAAGCTCTATCGATATTTCAGATTTTTTTTTTTTTTTTTTTTTTTTTTTTTTGTCCTGTATATGCTCGTTATATTTTTCAATAAAGTTACTTCCATTCACCTTGCATCTTGCTACAAAATGTTGTATGTTTATAGTCGTTTGAAATACCGCGTGCTTCCTATTTCATATTTTCAGTCTCATGCATTTATGTAATTCCTGCATAATGTCCCCGTACTCTCGATAGTGACGTGTTCCTACTATCTTTTCACCATTAATCATGGTCCTATTTACGGTTACATACGAACTTGCAGTAAAATTATGTTTAACATGATTATGATGTGAAACTATCAACGGCCGTGAATAATGCGGTATTTGGCAGAGAGAAGCATATCAAAGGAAGGAGGCAAGACTGTGTCATGACGCTCTCTCTCTCTCTCTCTCTCTCTCTCTCTCTCTCTCTCTCTCTCTCTCTCTCTCTCTCTCTCTCGAATCTGGAACCTGATTACCAAACAATTCTTCTTCACCCAAGAGGTGACTGCACTGTCATTGTTCAGTTGCCACTTTCTCTAGGTAAGGGTAGAAGAGACTCTTTAGCTATGGTAAGTAGCTCTTCTAGGAGGATACTCCAAAATCAAATCAGTGTTCTCTAGTCTTGGGTAGTACCATAGCCTCTGTACCATGGTCTTCCACTGTCTTTAGGTTAAAGTTCTCTTGCTTGCAGGTACACTCGGGTACACTATTCTATCTTTTTTCTCTTCCTCTTGTTTTGTTAAATATTTTTAAAGGTGATATAGGAGATATTTATTCTAATGTTACTGTTCTAAAAATATTTTATTTTTCCTTGTTTCCTTTCCTCACTGGGCTATTTTCCCTGTTGGAGCCCCTGGGCTTATTGCATCCTGCTTTTCCAACTGCAGTTCTAGCTTAGCAAGTAATAATAATAATAATAATAATAATGATAATAATAATAATAATAATAATAATAATAATCTTTCTATTGACTCGTTACTTGGCTCTGTAGAGAAATACAGTATCTAGTACATGTAGGCTTCATCTGTTTCTCAAAAAACAATCTATCTATATATATATATATATATATATATATATATATATATATATATATGTGTGTGTGTGTGTATATGTATATATATATATAGATATATATACGTATATATATATATATATATATATATATATATATATATATATATATATATATATATATATAAGTAATTTATCATGTATGCATTTCTAAAGGCATTTTCAAAAAAAGATTTATTGTTTTCAAGACAAGGCTAAACAAAGCGGTACTTTCATTATATCTTTTAATTGTTTCATATATGTTTAAAATTCTCGGTCTTTTGCCACTTGGTCATAGGTGTAGCGAATGCGAATTAACCTATTTTCAAAACAGACCGTGGCAGTCTCTCGAGTATTCACGGGAAATAATTTCTCTCGAAAGTCTGCTATTGCTTTTCCCAACGGTACTTCTCTGAGAGAGAGAGAGAGAGAGAGACTTGGCAAGCTGATGCTTTTCCTTGCAATACATTGTTCCTACTACTGCTGGTGTTGGTTCTGCTGCTGATTGAGTTATAGAGGACCTAGGTTGTATGTTACATGCCACCATTCCAAAGATAATAGAAATAAATTTAACATATTTATATATATATGTATATATATATATATATGCACATACATACATATATATATATATACAGTATATGTATATATATATATATATATATATATATATATATATATATAATTCGAGTCACACAGTTCTTCCCGTCTTTCGGGAGTAGTCATGCCGTGGTGAGAGGGGCTACATGCGCCTGTGTGGGCATATCTAATTATATTTAGCCGTAATTTTTAACAGGTCGCGTATGCTATATATATATATATATATATATATATATATATATATATATATGTGCGTGTGTGTGTGTGTATATATATATATATATATATATATATATATATATATATATTCTTATGAAACTGGTCTAGCATGAGAATAAATATTTTGTTCATGCATTTTATTTGTGTATTTAAGAGATGTATAGCCAGCTCGTAAGGTGAGTCTCCCTCATGTTGGATTAAGTAAATGTATGTAAATTACATAAGACTCTCGTCAATCATTTTGTTGTATTTTCATTCAATTCAGTATTAGTAAATTTACGATAATTTTAAGAATTAACTTTTTATTTCACGTAGTTTCATTACGAAGTCATTTTTCCAACGTGGTTAGAAAGTGCATGAAAATTCTAAATTAAGTTTTATCTTTTTTTGAAATGTTACAAGAGGAAGGTGGGCAGAGTTAGCTGAGAGAGTTGCCTTGCCATGAGACGTTGGTACCCATCTTCGACTTGACAAGTTGGGAACATTGGCGCCGTAATGCCCTGCCCCGAAGCTTCCAGATGATGTCCTGGAAGGTTCTAAATGAATTAAATTGATATATATATATATATATATATATATATATATATATATATATATATATATATATATATATATATAAGGGGCCTAGCAACCCATAGAAGACAGACAGAGAATTCCAGCCTGAAGGTCGAAAGCCATCATTCCGCCAACCCTCTCTCATGCACCTCTCATACGTGAAAAATGTTTTCTCTCAAGTATACAGTGTTCGTGCAACATTGATATTTTTTTGTATCTGCTTTTTTGTAAAGGGAAGTGAGTATTACTTAAATTTACATTGAGGATTATTTTGTAACGGGCCGTGTGTAATTCATTAATGTGAAGTGCATTAAAAATTTTACTTAACCGTCCATTGCCTAAGTTCAACCTGTGGTAGAAATTTCGTCGAAACCCGTCAATTTGTTTTGATGTTATGGCTAATAATTAAAATCTGCAACTGGAATTTGGACCCAAATCTATATCATCCCCGAAATTTGATGGGATCATCCATGACCCAAGATCCAATGGAGTGAAAATTACGTCTAAATCCGTCGAGTAGTTTTGACGTAATCCTGTCCACAAATAGACAAGCAGATATAAAATTCAAATCCGGATCTAAAATCCGGATCCAGATTCGGAACCGAATCATCACCAAAAGTTAATCGAGTAGGCTATGTCCTAAGATCTATCTGTGGGGGAAATTATGTCAACATCCATCTATTTGTTTCGACGTTATTTTTAAAATGTCGAAAAAAGCAAATCCGGATCGAGAATCAGGATCATCTCTAAATTTAATGGGGTCTTCCATAACCTAAGATCTGCTTGTGGTGAAAATTTCGTCAAAATCCGTCGAGTGGTTTTAATGTCATCCTCTCCACAGACTGATACACAGACAAACAAATAAACTGACTCTATTTTATAGCCTCCTTGGCGGAAGTAGTAATTATCATAATTTTCTTTTTTTTTCAGAACGATTATCGTGATCATTATTTTCAATGGCTTAGGTTTTTCCATATAACTAGGTAGTAGTTTGGCTAGGACACCAGCCACCTATTGAGATGCTTCCGCTAGAGAGTTATGGGGTTCTTTGACTGGCCAGAGAGTACTACATTGGATCCTTCTCTCTCGTTACGGTTCATTTTCCCTTTGCCAATACATACACCGAATAGTCTGTCCTATTCTTTACATATTCTCCTCTGTCCTGGTACACCTGAGAACACTGAGATTACCAAACAATTCTTCTTCACCCATGGTGTTAACTACTGCAGTGTAATTATTCAGTGGCCACTTTCCTGTTGGTAAGGGTAGAAGAGACTCTTTAGCTATGGTAAGCAGCTCCTCTAGGAGGACAGTCGAAAATCAAACCATTGATCTCTAGTCTTGGGTATTGCCATAGCCTCTGTACCATGGTGTTCCACTGTCTTGGGTTAGAGTTCTCTTGCTTGAGGGCACATTTGGGCACACTATTCTAACTTATTTCTCTTCCTATTGTTTTGTTAAAGTTTTTATAGTTTATGTAGGAAATATTTATTTTAATGTTGTTACTGTTCATGAAATATTTTATTTTTACTTGTTTCCTTTCCTCACTGGGCTATTTTCCCTGTTGGAGCCCCTGCGCTTATAACATCCTGCTTTTCCAACTAGTGTTGTAGCTTAGCAAGTAATAATAATAATAATGATAATAATAATAATAATGATGATGATGATGATGATGATAATAATACTGTGTAAATGTTATGTCATTCCATAGTTTAATCTTCCCATTCTCATATACATATGATTCTATGTTAACTGCTGATAGTGAAGAGAAAATCCACATGCTAATGAAATAGTTTGTAACATTTTTAAAAGTAAAATGGTGAGTATGAAGAGTAGCAAGAGGAAGGTTATGATGTCAAAGAAAACCAGAAAATTGAGTAAAGTGTTTACGTACGGGTATGGATGACGTTATATAGATATAAGTTATGAAGAAGCTAATTTTTTGTAAATACGGGTAGATATTCCAATACAAATTTAGGAAATAAATTTCGGAACTAAAAGTCTTCTTTTTGGAAGGGTGAAACCACTACGTCTCACTATGGAATTATAGTTGTAATGTGTAACTGATTTAATGGACTTCTAAATATTACTCTAACGCCCAGATGAGTTAAGTTTTTGAATCAAGGAGACCTGTTGTAAATGGTAAATTTTAGAAGTCAGTGCTATTATATGATTGCATGGAAGGAAGCATGTGAACTTAATAAAAACACCCGTTCGTTACCCGTCCTATCTCTCTCTCTCTCTCTCTCTCTCTCTCTCTCTCTCTCTCTCTCTCTCTCTCTCTCTCTCTCTCTCTCTCTCAGATACGTAGCTTATGTTATGAAACAGCTAATCTATAGAAATTCATGATAAATATTGACTTGTCGTAATCAGGATATTGTGTATCTTTTTTCAAGTGAGAGTTGAGTATCTTTTGATTGTTGCAGAAACTTGATCCTGTGAGGCGAGTTTCATCCTAGAATGTCCAGATTAAAAGTTCCAAAGTCAATTAAGGCTGAAGAAAGGTTTTACCACAGGAATATTTATACCTTGAAGGTGTCATCAGTTTTAGTTAATCTGTCCCGACTATAACACTTACTCCATGGAAAAAAAAATGGGGCATCAGAGCGCAATTTTAGATGGTTTGAATGTTGGACAAAGTAAATAAAGAGACCTGAATTTCTGTATTCAGAAAACTTGATAATTAGTAATCTTCTGTATATGTTTATTCAGGCTTTCGAAGAATTAAAATCATTTCTATCTCTATGTTATGTGAGCACTAATTATATGTAGCCCTTAGTACATAGAATATGTGTTTACCAAAATGGAAGAAATGGCCACTTATTTATCTCATCCTAAATATAGAAAATTACAGGATCAAAACCAAGAAAACCTTCTATAACTTCCAGTGAGAGAAAAAGGGGTCAATAAAATTATAGCTTTGTATGAGATTTCAGGAATATCATCTAAATTGCCTTTCAGAGTTTTTTTAAATGAATATAAGGCTTGTGTTTAGACATAATGTACATAATAAATGTGTTTATTGAAAATGGTATTATAATTATAAAAATGTGTCATACAATATCCAATGTTTAAAGAGTAATCGATTTTACTTGTAGCTTACAATGAAAAGCAGCTGTATAAGACCCATACCGTATAGAAAGTCAGTCTTAAAAGGGTAGACAAATAAGGTTTAACTCTTTATGAACTTAATTCTGGTTATAGGATTAACAGTTCGATTAACAGGTCTAAATTAATCTACATTAATGACATTACCCAGTGAAATAGCAGGGTAACAATGTTAATTACATTGACAAAAAGAATAAAAGGTAGATATATGCTCTAGTTAAATTTCCTTTAACAGTATATCATACTTTTTTTCTTAAATCCAATTTATCGTTTGACGTCTATAAGTTGACCTCGGAAGGTTTACCTGTTCTTTATAAACATAATGTATCGCTTTTTATTTAATTCTGGATTTGTATATATCGATAAGAAGGAAGTATTGTCTCTAATCAAGTTTTTTTTTATGTTTTCTCATAGCATGATGCATACTTTATGCTTATCTCGTCTTACGTTTGGTAATTCTGGTTCAAAGATATATGTATATATATATATATATATATATATATATATATATATATATATATATATATATATATATATAAAACCACACGCACACACGCACACCATCATCATCATCATCATCATTATCATCTCCTCCTACGTCTATTGACGCAAAGGGCGTATCTGGATGAGATCATGGTGAGGGGTAGAGGGAGATGGTTTGGGTATTCTCTTCGCACTACCCAAGAGAGATTAGTTCACCAAACTAATAACTGGGCTCCACAAGGCACTAGAAGAGTTGGAAGTGCCAGGCCTACATGGCTGAGGACTATGAAACGTGACGTGGGAGATGATGAATGAAAAGGTATTGATTTAAAAGCTCATGATAGAGACGGCTGGCGAAATCTAACTGAGACCCTTTGCCTCTATAGGCGTAGAAGAAGATGATATATATATATATATATATATATATATATATATATATATATATATATATATATATATATATATATATGTGTGTGTGTGTGTGTGTGTGTGTGCGTGTGTGTGTTTGTGTGTCTGCTTTAATTCATACTTGGCGTCGACATGTTAATTGTGATTCAATTTGTATTACGAAATTAATCGGAATAATTGAGTATTGCACTACGATTGAATTAGGTAATTTTCATAAAATTGTGATCAAAATCAAACGAATGTGTTTTGATAACCAGCGACTATTTAACACTTTCTTCATGCGTATGATAATTTTAAGATGAATTACATTTAGACAATATTAAGTTTCAGCATTCAGCATAAAAATATGGCCAAAATTGATATTGCCGAATCGATGAAAATGTGATGGTTTGAAAGTACAATTCAATAGCCGTGTAAAAATATAAAAATAGAAACATTATATTAATACCCACCGACTGATTGTATCTAGAATGCCCTATCGTTCATAGGGCATCCAAGATAGTTACGAGAGGATCGTGTCTGGTCCATGTCCTTAATTATGCTCCTTTTTTTATCATTAGGCAGAGCATTGTAACAGTTATATTCCTCAACGCTATCCACTTTCAGCATAGTCCATCATAATAAGCGGCGGCTTTGAATTAGCAGATGTCTGTAACAAGCTTTGCTCATAGGGATGAGTTTCTTGTCGTGATTGTTTTTCAGATCATTTTGTTTATTTCCTAATTACTTTTTAACTATAATTAGATTTCTTGTTGCATTTGTACAAATATAATATATCTTATTATTACCGATGATTTTCCATCGTTCTGAAACTTTCAAATCTACCTATAAACGTATGGTAGACATGTTAAGCTCGTTTCAAGAAATATAGAAATCAGAAACTCGAAGAAATTTTTATCATAGATATATTTTTCATATTTTCTTTAATGTAATTGAAATGTTCATCATAAGTGCCGGTGATAAATGAACATGCCGGAAGTAATATGCAGTTATTAGTTGTACAAAAGTTAATACTTTATGTTTTTATAACTGGTTAGGGCATAGCCTTCAGTACTGTACATGCGTATAAACAATATCCCTATTGTTGTGTAAAGATGAGGATGATTATGTAGGAAAGAGAGAGAGAGAGAGAGAGAGAGAGAGAGAGAGAGAGAGAGAGAGAGAGAGAGAGAGAGAGAGTAGCTTTCACTAGGTGACTCTCATTCTTCATCACCTTCAATATCTTAACAAGAGCAAGTTAGTTCCTCCTTAAATATATCTAATTCATTGTCTCCTCTCAGTCTCTTTCTAAATAGAGCGAGAGCTAGCCGCCATTTATTTACCGGAGATGACCAAAATTCTAATGGGTATTTTTAGAAAGGGTCTACCATGGGACATCCAAAAATGGGTATCTTTAAGTTGGGCAGTGGTGGATGTGGATTTCATTAACCCCTTTTGTCCGAAAACGGACTTTTCATTTTTCGGCAAAATATGGGGGTTGGGGAAAGTGAATTGGCTGCAGCTCTTCTCACACTGAGCCCAGAATAAACAACTATATACCAAAATGATGCTATTGATCAGTAGATTTGTTTGATATCAAACTTAATTAATTAATTTATTATTAGAGGTCAAAAGGTCAAAGTCAGCCCTTTGAAATGCCGGATTTGGGTTTTAGTTGTATTTTGGGTAAATAAGAGTTCAAATTTGCTAAAGGTTTACTAAAAATGCATAAAAAAAAAAAGAGATTCAAAAAAAGTTTTTTGAAGAAGGTGGGATCTATTCCAGCTATATTACTAATATGGACTTCTCTAAAAATCTATTTCCTTTTCTTCATCCGAGGAATGGCTACTCGCAGTGTCACTTTCATCATCATCATCATCATCTTCCTGTATATCAGATTCTTCAACGGTTAACTTATCAGGGGTATTTGAGCCAGTGAACCAGACAATCATCCATCTGCCATTCTGGACTTTCCAGCCATGTCCTTCAGGACCAAATATAACTGGATCAGCTTCCCTTGCATTCCTCCATATGTGTGCAACAAAGTTAGTTCTTAGCAACTTCTGTTGCAACACTCTTTAGCAAGGAGGAAGACAACAGGGGTCTGTAGTTTTGATTTTATCCAACGGATCAGTTTCCTTCTTAGGGGCATACAACTTGCGGAAAAGTTGAAGCCTGACTTCATCAACACTTGTGAGGTTCCGAACTCCATAGACAGTGCACAAGTACTCTTCAACTACAGCAGCAACATCTGGATCGATGACATCTGAGTCTCCAAGGTTACTAATTGCTGATGTGAACCTAGGGTTGTTTCTCATTATTTCAAATGGCTTCCACTTTGCTTTTCTCATAAAAGAGGCCTGTCAGAGCATAGAAGCTTGGTAGTGCATCGCATATAGGTCCAGTCAGTTTGGTTGCAAGATGTGACATATCTATGAAACGCCTGGAATTTCTAGAACTCAAGCCAGAATCCATCCAAATCTGTTCATTAAGAAACCTAGTATGGTAGAGAATGAGGATGAAGACGTCAGTGTCGTTACTGTGAATGGCAATCACTGGAGAAACATCATGGTTAACAGCAACAAAGTTTACATGGTACAGTAACCATGTATCGGCTTCTTCATGCCTGCACTGAAGCTCATGAACCAGGATCCTGTTGACAGTTCCACTTGCTGAAGTGTAAAGGTAGAATTCATGTTCCACGGCAAAGTAGACCTGATGTCCCCGAAGAGTCGAAGTCAGCCCTTTGAAATGCCGGATTTGGGTTTTAGTTGTATTTTGGGTAAATAAGAGTTCAAATTTGCTAAAGGTTTACTAAAAATGCATAAAAAAAAAAAAGAGATTCAAAAAAAGTTTTTTGAAGAAGGTGGGATCTATTCCAGCTATATTACTAATATGGACTTCTCTAAAAATCTATTTCCTTTTCTTCATCCGAGGAATGGCTACTCGCAGTGTCACTTTCATCATCATCATCATCATCTTCCTGTATATCAGATTCTTCAACGGTTAACTTATCAGGGGTATTTGAGCCAGTGAACCAGACAATCATCCATCTGCCATTCTGGACTTTCCAGCCATGTCCTTCAGGACCAAATATAACTGGATCAGCTTCCCTTGCATTCCTCCATATGTGTGCAACAAAGTTAGTTCTTAGCAACTTCTGTTGCAACACTCTTTAGCAAGGAGGAAGACAACAGGGGTCTGTAGGTTTGATTTTATCCAACGGATCAGTTTCCTTCTTAGGGGCATACAACTTGCGGAAAAGTTGAAGCCTGACTTCATCAACACTTGTGAGGTTCCGAACTCCATAGACAGTGCACAAGTACTCTTCAACTACAGCAGCAACATCTGGATCGATGACATCTGAGTCTCCAAGGTTACTAATTGCTGATGTGAACCTAGGGTTGTTTCTCATTATTTCAAATGGCTTCCACTTTGCTTTTCTCATAAAAGAGGCCTGTCAGAGCATAGAAGCTTGGTAGTGCATCGCATATAGGTCCAGTCAGTTTGGTTGCAAGATGTGACATATCTATGAATCGCCTGGAATTTCTAGAACTCAAGCCAGAATCCATCCAAATCTGTTCATTAAGAAACCTAGTATGGTAGAGAATGAGGATGAAGACGTCAGTGTCGTTACTGTGAATGGCAATCACTGGAGAAACATCATGGTTAACAGCAACAAAGTTTACATGGTACAGTAACCATGTATCGGCTTCTTCATGCCTGCACTGAAGCTCATGAACCAGGATCCTGTTGACAGTTCCACTTGCTGAAGTGTAAAGGTAGAATTCATGTTCCACGGCAAAGTAGACCTGATGTCCCCGAAGAGTCGATGCATATCTATCTGATGACCATTCATCCTTCAAGAAGGCCAAAAACTCTGTTTTTAATTTTGATGTGCTCCACACCGTGTTGAGATCTGGTGGTCTTTTCTGTGATGAGCCAGTAATTATGTAGGTAGTGGGTGTCCTACCACGCAAGTCATGTTGAATGTCCTTGATACTTGGCCCATCAGGATATGTGTAACAGACTATGTGTACAATTTCACCAGTGCTACAAGCTTGTTTCAAATTAGACATGGCATGTCAAGCGTACGGAAGAAGAACATAGCATCAATAATATAGACATCAGTCCTGTTTGGTATGGCATTCAAGGTTCCCATTGCTTCTAATTTTTCCATTAATGTGCTCTTTGATGTCTTGTTCATATCACCGGTTATATGACACAATGAGAAAGGAACTGGAGTGAGAAGATAGGACAGGACAATACTGAGATCAAGTTCTTGTGTTACTGACAAATACAGCAGCCTTCCAAATATGTCTCTGGTGAATTTTGCTTCCTTGATCTGTTTGTCCTTTGTGGTGAATTTAACTTTTACTGCATCCTGTGTGAAATTCATCACATTTCTTCGCTTAACAGCCCGTTCAAAATGGCCACCATCTACCTTACATTCATCAACAAAAACTTGATGCCAGGTAGATCCAGTTTCTTTTGACTGCAGAAGACTGTCTTTCACACCATCCGAGGCAGCTTTGCCAGTGTTTAGGCAATACAGAGTATCATCATTAACAGTGAATGGATTGAGAGTGTTCTCCGCCTCTGTGATCGTGCTCTTAAGATCTGCATTGCCTCTGGCTATCCTCGATGGCTTTAGTTCCTCTATTGATCATCCACCAGTGTGATTCCAGCCATTTCCAGGTGACAACTCACAATTGCTCCCTTAAAAGATCTTGTTACTGTCCACCTCTTATGGGCTGCAACATTCTGTGCAAATGCAGCAATACCCTTTTGCCTGGATGCGGCATCCCTATTCACAGTTTTCTCTAAGGTAATATCAACTGCACTTCTGGAAAAGGTATTCCTAGTTCTCCGCACAGAGAGTGCACCTCCTTCAAAACTTGGCTTGATTCCGGGATGTGTCATTTCCATTTTGAGCAGATTGAGGTGATACAATGACATCCAACGGGCATAGTTTGGCTTGTGAATTGCAAAGAATATAGGAATCATTAAGCCTAAAGCATAGATGTAGAGGTATAGGTCATTTGTCCTACTGGCTCTGTCAAAAGCATGAAGATATGAACAAGATCTATGTAGAGAAACCAGAACCTAGCAGTAGAGCCATGATGACTCTGACGAGTCTGATCACAGAATTCACCATATCTCTCCAACAAATTGCAAATAGCATTGGACTCCAATATTGTTACAAGTGATTGGGGTGATGGGTCTGCAGAAAATGAATTCAACAGCGCCATGCATTTATCTGGTATTCCACCTTCTACAATAAATTGCTTAAAATGCAGAATCTGCAAGGCAAGTGTAAACAGGGGATGGATATGCTTGCATCTATTAAAATGTTTTCCACCACTGAACCCTCGCACTGAACCATGAGCCAACACATCAGCCGAGCAAAGAGCCTCGGTACAACCTGACGATTCAACAATATAACCTAATGCGCTGAAATAGGCTATGGAAATATGAAATGCACCAAAACAAACGAAAATATTGTCAAAGAGAGGGGATTCTTGTGCTTGGATCTGGAGTACAGGTTTTGCGATAGCAAGGTCATATGTCACTATAGCATATGCCTCACCGCACTCACACGCAACCTTTTGAGACTTGACCAAAGTTTCTTTAACTACATCCAATCTTGTTGGTGGCAGTTCAATATTTTCTATATAGCCAATCTGCTGCAAAGGGAGTGCTGGACATCAGACAGTAGCAGATTGACGAGATGATATCCATTTTCTTTGCTATCTCCAGGCTGGATGGTGGATCTTGTGAATATTTTTCAAATTCGAGCTTCGATAGTGATGGCTTTCTTTTATATGGCATGATTTGTCATTGAGGCGCATCAAATATTCGTCGTCTTTTCACAGGTACTTGGTCAGTAGTTGCATCTGTATTCGTGGTCCCTTCAGTCTGAGCACCTTGCACCACCCCTGCAGCAGGCCTATTCTGGTAGCATATTCCAACGGTGTTATGAAGAGTGTCTTTGCCAGATAGGGTTTCTGTCAGCTCGTCATAATTATCCCAAGCAAGACATGTGGAGAGACCAACTTGAGGTAAGAGCATATCAGGTAAAAGCTGCCCTTCTCCTGTGATTTTTGACGCTATTTCAATCTCTATTGATTCAGCTGTGTGATAACTTACCGCATGACCCAAGTGATTAAGAATTTCCACAACTTTGCGACTACCTGTGAGGCTTTTCATTCCGACTCCCAGACAAAGATGCTTAGATGGTTTTACTCTTCCCCGGCTGGTACAGAAAATAACATCCTGGGATAGTGAGACTAACCTTCGTTTTACTGATTCACTTGCCTTATCTTTATTCTGCAAGCCGCAGAGAAATGTGGTAAAAAACAAATGAAGAAGATCTGGAATTTCTACTTGCCCTATCTTAAAATCATCAAGTGACAAGGACACAGGCAATTCAGGTGCACACTTACAAATTTCAAGGATGTTAGAACGCAATGTAGAGGGTGCTTCAGTCACAATATGCTCTTCTGAGCTGGTAAATTTTGAAGCTGTTGAAAGGGCCAGTTTTTTATTTGCCTTGCTAGAATACACTACCAACCCTTCTTTCTACTTAAACAATCTATTTTGACTATCACCAAAATGTTTCACAATTTTATCCCCTAAAGTCGAGACTTTGTGAGGTACAATCTCAACCTCAGATATTTGCTCTAGAAATCTAAGGTAATGCCGATGTAATAAAACAAGATATTCAGGCCGATAATTGTCAATGACTGAGGATGCAATGTATTGGAATATACTTGTTAAAGCAATACTGTTTGCATCGTCACTATCAGGAGACACTGTTCTCTTTAATGTGTCCTTCTTTTGATTCAGGTATGCTCGTTTACAGTCATTATGATACTTCACCTCTTTGCTATGAAACTCAATGTCACCTATCATTACAAGCATTTCACTGTCATTTAGAGCACGAGCTGCTTCTTTGATATTTTTTTCAACCGAATCACATGCACATGTGGTGAGTGTTTGTTCCTTTCCCCGAATTTTCTTTCGTGTTTTTTGGCAGAATATGCAGACATTTGGTAAAAGCCCTGATGTCGATACAGCAAGCTTAGTCGATTGACTGCGAAGGTAAGGGCAGTTATCATTTGTTTGCTGCGGATTACCAGTACCACTAGCCATTGTGAGGGCTGCAGTGTTAACAGCAACATCAACCTGAAAAAAATTGAAACTCTTATAGTTCATTTCTAGGACTCTACTTATTTGTAAACAGCCATTTACTTACATAACAAAAATAGATTTGTGTTAGGAATTGTGAATCAACACTTGAAATTACACATATGAACTGAACTGATTATTTACCTCTCACTGCTGGAAACTTGCATAAAATTTTCTCAATGATTATGATCTACATAATAGGTCCACACACATACGTCATTAATGCGGATGAAACAATTGAAAAAAGTGAAACAAACGTATGCATTAAAATACCATATGACCTTGACGAGAACTCACCGACATTAGGGGCATACTATTTACAGTGGCAGGGTGGTGTTCATTACATTTATTAAAGAATAAATGTATTTATAATGTTTTAAAGACAAAACAGGTGCACATACAAAGTTAATAAAACAGATCTCAGTAATTTTGGCGAACCATCTATTAACTAAATTTGAAACGGTTTGACGAGTGAATTTCACAGGAACCGTTTAATAAAGACTTTTGTCATATCAGTCATATTGCTGGAATAGAACCCATCTTCTTCAAAAAACTTTATTTATGTCTCTTCTTTATATTCTATTCATATCTAGTAAACCTTGGGCAAATTTTGATGTCTTGTTTACCCAAAATACAGCTAAATCCCAAAACCGGCATTACAAAGGGCGACCTTGACCTTTTGACATCTGGTGACACCCCGATAACCATTTGATTAATGTTGTTTGATATCAAATAAATCTACTGATCAATAGCATCATTTTGGTATACATTTCTTTATTCTAGGCGCAGTGTGAGAGGAGCTGCAGCCAATTTACTTTCCCCAACCCCCCTATTTTGCCGAAAAATGAAAAGTCCGTTTTCGGATAAAAGGGGTTAATAAAATCCACACCCACCACTGCCCAACTTAAAGATACCCATTTTCGGATGTCCCGTGGTATACCCTTTCCAAAAATACCCACTAGAATTTTGGTCATCTCCGGTTAATAAATGGCTGCTAGCTCTTGGACTAGAGAGAGAGAGAGAGAGAGAGAGAGAGAGAGAGAGAGAGAGAAAATAAGATGAATATGTATGTATTGATATATATATATATATATATATATATATATATATATATATATATATATATATATATATATATATATATATGATAAATTTTGCACATTTTTACGTGTTTTTCATATTCAAATAAGCCATATATATTTTTGATATATTAATGTCTGGATTCTCTTAACGACCTCGGGATCAGAGCCCCAGCCGAAATCACACAAAGACAAGAGCTTGGCTCCGGCCGGGAATCGAACCCTGGTCGGCAAGCTTATATAGACAGTGACTAACCCACTTGGCCGCGAAGAAAGATAAAAGTCAATGACAATTCTACTGTACTTATACATGTCGAATTCAGGTATTTTGTACTTAGAATTGAAATCAACCCATCTTCACCATCGTAGCTAATTGGTAGTTTGTTACTTGGCATTCAATTAATGATAAATTTTGCACATTTTTACGTGTTTTTCATATTCAAATAAGCCATATTCGATTCCCGGCCGGAGCCAAGCTCTTGTCTTTGTGTGATTTCGGCTGGGGCTCTGATCCCGAGGTCGTTAAGAGAATCCAGACATTAATATATCAAAAATATATATGGCTTATTTGAATATGAAAAACACGTAAAAATGTGCAAAATTTATCATTAATTGAATGCCAAGTAACAAACTACCAATTAGCTACGATGGTGAAGATGGGTTGATTTCAATTCTAAGTACAAAATACCTGAATTCGACATGTATAAGTACAGTAGAATTGTCATTGACTTTTATCTTTCTTCGTGGCCAAGTGGGTTAGTCACTGTCTATATAAGCTTGCCGACCAGGGTTCGATTCCCGGCCGGAGCCAAGCTCTTGTCTTTGTGTGATTTCGGCTGGGGCTCTGATCCCGAGGTCGTTAAGAGAATCCAGACATTAATATATCAAAAATATATATGGCTTATTTGAATATGAAAAACACGTAAAAATGTGCAAAATTTATCATTAATTGAATGCCAAGTAACAAACTACCAATTAGCTACGATGGTGAAGATGGGTTGATTTCAATTCTAAGTACAAAATACCTGAATTCGACATGTATAAGTACAGTAGAATTGTCATTGACTTTTATCTTTCTTCGTGGCCAAGTGGGTTAGTCACTGTCTATATAAGCTTGCCGACCAGGGTTCGATTCCCGGCCGGAGCCAAGCTCTTGTCTTTGTGTGATTTCGGCTGGGGCTCTGATCCCGAGGTCGTTAAGAGAATCCAGACATTAATATATCAAAAATATATATGGCTTATTTGAATATGAAAAACACGTAAAAATGTGCAAAATTTATCATTAATTGAATGCCAAGTAACAAACTACCAATTAGCTACGATGGTGAAGATGGGTTGATTTCAATTCTAAGTACAAAATACCTGAATTCGACATGTATAAGTACAGTAGAATTGTCATTGACTTTTATCTTTCTTCGTGGCCAAGTGGGTTAGTCACTGTCTATATAAGCTTGCCGACCAGGGTTCGATTCCCGGCCGGAGCCAAGCTCTTGTCTTTGTGTGATTTCGGCTGGGGCTCTGATCCCGAGGTCGTTAAGAGAATCCAGACATTAATATATCAAAAATATATATGGCTTATTTGAATATATATATATATATGTAAACATATATATATAATATATATGTATATATATATATATATATATATACATATATATATATAATATATATATATATACATATATATACATACATATATATATATATATATATATATATATATATATATACAGTATATGTGTGTGTCTGCGTCTGTATGTGTGTGTTTGTGTATGTAAACGTAGCCTGTCCCGCTCTCAGACAGATAGATCTCAAGCAAGGCATATAACAAAAGCGCTATGTAAATGAAATAATTTTGCGAGGGTGACAACAGTGAAGCCTCTCTCTCTCTCTCTCTCTCTCTCTCTCTCTCTCTCTCTCTCTCTCTCTCTCTCTCTCATAGTGACCTTCCGAGGTGCCTTGGCTGGCATCTCTACCAACCATTGTGGCAGTGTTGGCACCACCTCATACCCACCTAACCCCCCCCCCCCTCCCCCCAGCCACAAGTTGCATTTCCCCAACGTCCTACATCTGGGCACCGCCAAAATTATATTTTCTTATATTATCATGAACATGCGCCTAGCCATATCCACGTACCTAGTGCAATCGTTATGTCAAATGCGGTATCAAGTCTTCGACCAGTTATTAAGTAGTATTTTGACATTATAACCAGCCCCTTAATTACTTTTATTATTGATGGTATTGTCGTTGATTGTCTTTTGTTATTGGTTGTGTGAATGCAGGTCCATTATGTGTCTCAAGACTGAATTAGAGGGGATTAGAAATTGACAATTTTTTATCGTGATGTTTGAGTCGTTTTATTTAGTTATAACACAGACTTTTTTTTATATTTTGGCATCACGCCAGAAGGGTAATAAGAATCTCTAATGATACTTCTCCCACTTTTCTCCATTGCCAGTTTATGTGTCTTTGACTTCCTCTTAGCATTCAAGTGTTGCTGTGAAATCATGACTTGAAATATGTTCGACCAAAATATGAAGAATAGTTTTATCATTCACTTTTTCATTGCTTGACGTGATAGCTGGGGAAAGATTTCACGATTTGTTTTATTCCAACTGTGATCAGATTTTGAAGTCGGTGGATCTTCAGAAGTTAAAATATGTTGCAAATATTTTTCTTTAGAGCAGGTTGGCAAGTATTTTTTCATAGTGTATATATAGCATATCTATTTTAATTTGATTACTAATCGTAAAATATATTAGGTTTTATATTCATTACTTGTCATACATAATTCATTCATTACTAACTTATTTCCTTTCCCCACTGGGCTGCTTTCACTGATATAGCCCTTGGGCTTGTGACATCCTGCTTTTTAAACTAAGATTGTAGCTGCACTTGAATGATGATAGCAAAAGGGAAAAGTGTCAAGAATATTTATCTTTACATTAGTCATTAACCTTTAGGCTACAGGATTCAAATTTTGTTCTCAAGTTTATTGTTTGTAAACTAATTGGCAGTAAGCGTGTAATTAGTTTTACTTATGAATAAAAGGGACTTCTGTAGTGCCACGTCATGGATTCATTTATTAAGTGAAGGTTGAATGATTTCCTGAATAATGCCCTTAATCACTGGAAATATATGAATTTGAAAGAATTGGTTTAAATGAACAGATTGTGGTTGTTGTTAGTTAAAATCCAGTAGAATATGAACCAGTATTTTGTAGCTCCATAAATCTTTACGTTTATAGTTGCGTATTTCCATGTTAGCAATGCATAATGGAAATCCAAGTTATCATGGATGTGAATTTAATTCGTTTCCAAATTATTCTGTATAAGGATGAAAACCATTCTCTTTTTCGGCAGCAGGTACTTTGACTCGTTTCATATTAAAAAAAAAAAAAAAAAAAAAAAAAAAAAAAAAAAAAAAAAATTATCTTTATTGCATCAACACCTAATTATATCACTTGATGTTTTCAATAAGTTTCTGTGTCTTCATGTATCTTTGGTTTCGCTTAAAATTCAGACCATTTTATTCATATTTCCCTATTTAATTTATTTAGTGCCTGGGGACGAATTTTTTTTTTCAAAAGCCGTGAATTTTTCAGTCTCATTTTTGAGTGAGAGAAACTGAGCTTATTTTAATGGACTATAATTACAATGGAAAATTACATGCTAATCTAATTTAATACTCTTATTACCTTGCCCATTACGAAATTGAAGTTGGTATTTTTATGCATATGTTTTTGTCATTATAAACGCAAACAGATGTGTGTACTTTTGACACAGGCACCGTAAGCCTATGTATGTATATGTGTATGTATGTGTGTGTGCGAGAGAGAGAGAGAGAGAGAGAGAGAGAGAGAGAGAGAGAGAGAGAGAGAGAGAGAGAGAGTAGTGCTTTTTCGTTTTTATTTTATTTATTTTTTATTTTACGTGTACTAATGGAATTAATATGTACGTTATTCGAGGGAGGTGTTTTGGTTGTGGAACAGTAAGTTCATATTTTCATTGTGCTGCCGTTTTCAGCTGTTTTAGAGGGGGAGGCAATATAATTAGAATGACTTGTTTATTTTTATCTCAAATTTACTGTGATTAAGGACTAAACTTCCGTAAAAAAAATCAGAGGGAACATCAGAAGGAAAGCAAAATTAACTTTAAAATTTTAAGAAACATATCTATCTGTTTATCTATTTATTTATCCCTCTGCGAGAAGTTATATAAAATAACCCTTTTTATTCCTTATTGAACAGATTCCGTTTAATCTTTATATGTTCAATATATTTCAGTAATTTCCTTGACAGCTTTAAGAACTTAGGAATAGAAATATATATTAATTCATCATCTCAATTTTTCTCATTCTAGAGTTCCTTTTGCATGCGTTGCAATGCAGCATTTCTGCCCTTGCACTGCAAAATGTTCATTCTCATTTTCTAATGTTGAAAAAAAAAATTGCAGCCTTTTGTCCATTTCCATCTTCTGCAAAATGGCATCCTAGCGGAAGAGACCAGGTTCGTGCTCCTTAAAAAACAGTTTTAAGGATCCTTCTTCAGACCTCTTGAGTCCTCCTTTTCTTGGAGGCAGAGGCTGCTGCAGCTACCATTTGGAATGCCCAGGTATACTCCATCAGGGGGTTATCATGCTCAGAAATTGACATTTGATGTAATTGTAAGAGGAAGTTGTAGCCGAAGGGTTTTGAAGTTGATGAAGAAGTTACTTGAACTCGGTAAGAGGAAATGGGCTTGGTTTATTGGAGGAGCAAGAGAAGAGACGATTAGCGTTGGACGGTGAGGAAGCGTAGAAGAGAACAGAGAGAGAGAGAGAGAGAGAGAGAGAGAGAGAGAGAGAGAGAGAGAGAGAGAGAGAGATTGGTTTTGTGCCAAATTTTTTCGCGATGGTTACGTCTGAAAGGTATACACTTGATACAATATTTAGCGAAAGGAACCTTAAACGTCCCAAGTCCGTATCTGTCCCTTTTTGTGTAAGCCTTGATATTGACGAAAATGAATGTTAGAATAGAAATAATATAATTTTTTTTTTTCTTTTGAGTGCCGGTTTTCTTTAAGCAGCAGTCCCTTTTCATTCATAGTTGAACTTTAGGACAGCTGTTATTTCCAGCGCTTTATATAGTGTACTGCAATCATTGGGGGAAATTTGATACCAAACGTATGTTGGTAAGAGAAATTCTAGAAGAGCCATTTTTATCAAGATTTCGTTATTGGGAAGCGAATTTCTGTCAGGACAACTTGCATCTGTCTAAATAAAAGTAAGAGTAGACAACTTAGCAAAGAACATAGAAACATGCGCTAAACTAGGAAATTTGTATTTACCATTTCGGGACAATTTAGTAAGCTTAGTGAAGAAAATGAAGGAGTCTTTGCAAATTTTGATATAAGGGAGAATCTATCTGTTAGTACTCATAAAAGATATGACTGGAAATGATAAAATTAATCCATCCAATAGGTGCACAGTTTGTCACAAATATAGGAAAGTACCGTTTGAAAATTAGCCTCGCCATTTTCACTCTTGATTTATAAGGATTATGTCACAGCAACTATTCTGTGACGTCGGGTCTCAAAGCCTTGGGAAGTGGTAGAATTCATTCCAGGTTTCTGGGAGAGGAGGGATTTTTCAAGTTTGTTGATACAGCTGGATTGCTGAAAGAATATATTATGATTTTATAGGTTTTGTTAATTATATAATGTATTGTTTTATGGATATTTGATGGAAAGGTATTTGTAAAACATGCATGGTTGACTAAATGTTTTATGAACTTTTTCTGATAGCGGTACCCATAATAAATGCGACGCAAGTTAACTTTCATTAATCGTTCGTCAATCTGTTTCTCAGAAATAAACCTTGTAATACATCAATTAACAGTACCAAGAGGGTTTTGTTAGCCTGTGATACTCCACATCACATCCCTCTTGGCATCTGCATTTTTATATGATCAGTAGATTATAATTCCCCTCCTAATCATCTCAATATACCTTACCATAGAAGAAACTAATATGTTGTTCAAATAACAACCGTTCCAGTTAGAATAACCTATCTCAAAAATTAGTGTGTATATTCAAATTCAATTAGAATTTTTACAATTTAGCAGGTCACGACTGAGATGGTGTCGGCATGTGTTGAGGATGAATAGTGGGGAGGGAGTAAAGAGAGATTGGGAGGAACCTGTTAGGGGAGAAGATGGGGAAGGAGGCAGAGAATTAGATGACGCGATAAGGTGAAGGATGATATGGAGAGAAGAGGTTTGATGGAAGAGGATGCTTTTGATAGAAGGCATTGGAGAGGATGCATCATGCAAGTGACCCCTTAATGTAGGGATACCGGTGGGAAAGAAGAAGGTTACGGTGCAGATATTAAGAAATCGACCATCTTTTCCTTAATTTGACAAATACACGATATTCAAATAATGAGTCAGTGGTTAATTGTCAACTTTCTCGTTTGGCAAATGGTAGTATGCCTAACAACTTGTGTACTAATTGAATGATGGGGTCTTCATAAGTTAAGTAAACTCTATGTAGAAAAGACTAATGGACTTCCAATGTGAACACTAATTCCCCAATAGCGAAAATCTAAATATATGATTCTTGACCTGAGGTTAGATTATTGTCTTGATATGATATTAGATTATTAATATTTATCTTTTCCACAAATTGACTGGTAAGATTATAAGCTACCATTTGAGAACCTTGCAAAAAAAATTATATTCATTATCAGTAGAAGTATTTTTATATGCAAATAAAGTCCTTTCTCTCTTTCATTTGAATTTTTTTTTCATATTTAGGATTAGAAAGATAGTAGCCAGTGTCTGTGTGAGTGTCTGATTTTCAGTCTTGAAATGTATTTGATGTATTTATATTTTTTTTTATGATTTTTACCTATGAAAATAACCTCCATATTCTCTGTAACTAGCCTACAGTTTTTAGAAATAATATATCATTTAAGACTTTTGATGCAGCTGGTAATTTTGGTGGAACTGTTACTATACATAATAATTTAATCACTGTAATTAAGCCTTGAACTGTGTAATAGTGTACGGTCTATGGCCTTCCTCACTTTTTGGTTTCTGGATTCCCGATCTTACTTTTATTTGGTTATCATTTTGATTATCATTATTTGTTTAGTATTACCATTTTTTGCGAATAATGCACATTCATTTATATAAAAGATTGCTGATCAGCTTCGCAAACTTTTAGCTCCTACGAAAAGATTGTATATACATTATGAATAACAATAGAATGAATAGTAATAGTATTCATCAGCTCCCCTATATAACAAAGAGCAAATGTCTGGCTATGTATAAATATATATATATATATATATATATATATATATATATATATATATATATATATAGTGTGTATATATATACATATATATATATATATATATGTATACATATATATATATATATATATATATGTGTATATATATATATATATATATATATTTATATATACATATGTATATATATATACATATACATATATATATATATATATATATATACATACACACATATATTCCAGTCACGCTCAGTGGCATTCCCAAACGTATGTCTACTCGATCTCTCCCCGTCCGTCGGGTAGGGGATAAAGGGGGTAGTCATACCCTTTTGAGATACAGGTGCGTGTCTGCGCATATCTATCTAAATATTTAGCCGCCATTCTGACGAGTCTCGTATGCTAATCATTATAATAATCCTTGAAAAATATGATTGTCTTAATATAATCTCTAGCTAAAGCGTTCGAAGTTAGAGTAAATTATAATGATTTTGCAGTTGATATTCAACAAACTAAGATGCAAAAGATGCATTAATGTGCAAATTGAACTCATTTGATCCTAGGCGTCAGAGACAATTACAAGTGGCACCTTGGGGGAATGGAATTAACGCGAATAAACAACATTGTTTAAGGCTTTTGTAACTGATGAATATCAAGCATATTCAATCTTGAAAGCGGTTCGGTGTTTTCTTGTTTACATATCATATGAAGCCCTAATTCTTTGTGGTTGTATGGATAGCTTTTTATCGCTTATTGGTAGACCTATGCGTGAAAGTACACAGATATTTCAAGTCTCTATGTGCCATTATTAAAATGATAAAGCTAACGAGGTGAATATATCATTATGCTCAAATATCTCTCTCTCTCTCTCTCTCTCTCTCTCTCTCTCTCTCTCTCTCTCTCTCTCTCTCTCTCTCTCTCTCTCTCTCTCTCTCTCTCTCTGTATATATATATATATATATATATATATATATATATATATATATATATATATATATATATATATTTATATATATATATATACATATTATATATATATATATATATATATATATGTGTGTGTGTGTGTGTCTATATATACAGTATATATGTATATTATATATGTGTGTATATATATGTATGTATATTATTATTATTATTATTATTATTATTATTATTATTATTAATTGCTAAGCTATAACCCTAGTTGGAAAAGCAGAATGCTATAAGCCCAGGGGCCCCAACAGGGAAAATAGCCCAGTAAGGAAAGAAAACAATGAAAAATAAAATATTGTAAATACAGTAATAACATTATAATAAATATCTCCTATAGAATCTATAAATACTATAACAAAACAACAGGAAGAGAAATTAGATAGAATAGTGTGCCAGAGTGTACCCTCAAGCATGAGAACTCTAACCCAAAACAGTGGAAGACCATGGTACAGAGGCTATGGCACCGCCCAAGACTAGAGAACAATGGTTTGATTTTGGGGTGTCCTTCTCCTAGAAGAGCTACTTACCATAGCTAAAGAGTCTCTTCTACCCTTACCAAGAGGAAAGTAGCCACTGAACAATTACAGTGCAGTAGTTAACCCCTTGGGTGAAGAAGAATTGTTCGGTAATCTCAGTGTTGTCAAGTGTATGAGAACAGAGGAGAATCTGTAAAGAATAGGCCAGACTATTCGGTGTATGTGTAGGCAAAGGGAAAAGAACCGTAACCAGAGAGAAGGATCCAATGTAGTACTGTCTGGCGAGTCAAAGGACCCAATACCTCTCTAGCGGCAGTATAAATTCTTTAATGAAATCTATAACTAATTAAAACTTAACGTGAATTTAGATAATGTAATGCAGTTTCTTGTAATTGCTTTGCAAATTTAAAGAAAAATTCCAAAGGAACGCATGTCCATGCATGCACGGCCAAATTGTTTTATACGAAACTTTTTGACATGAAGTAAAAACAATCTTTAGATGAAACTAGAGAAAAAAGTTACAACCCATTAATCCATGACATGATAATTTACGTTATCTTCGTTTTCTTTCGTTACAAAGCTGGTGATTAGCTTTATTTCCGGAACACTCTGTGCTCTGGCTGTTTTTTGTACGAACAGAAGAAAAAAAAAAGACAAGGAGATATCTCGAATATCAATTCAAATTAGGATCGTAAACAATATCTAATGAAATGATAGTAAAAATGTAAAATCCCTTTAGTTAGTTTTCTCTTGATATATCAAGACGCAGAGACAAGGAAGCATTTGTTTTCATCAATTGACTGATTCACTGCATTTGTTTGGAAGGATATTTCCCAAATGAAAAAAAATATATTATGTACGGTGAACGCTAGTGATATATGTAATAATGTGATAACCTATGATATTCTAAAAAACAAAAAATAAAAAATAAAAAAAACCATAACAATTTCTTTTCTTCGAGGTAATCATAAACAATTATAACAGTTATTTGTTATTATTTTACTATATTACAACATCTTATAATCATGCAATGTATATGATTGACACTACTATGAAAAAGTGGTGCAAACTACGCCGGATACTGGGAAGGTTTCAGAGCTGGTATAAATCACGTTCTACGAACTCTACTGACCAGACGTATCCAAAGCTATTTGATGCCCTATTCCAGATATAATACTAGAATAGGAAATCATAGATGATGAATGACTGGCAACCGGAGGGGACTGGTCGTGCTAAAGGATATTGGCAATAATGACAACAGGGATTCGGTGCTAGAATGGTTAATAGGTGATAGGAATCCGCAGTCGTTGTCTGAAACAGTGGCTCCTTTAGTAATTCAAGGTTATGATAGAATTCACTGAGATTGGACTCCTATCCATCAATGACAATGGCGTATTGTCACCAAAGGTCAGTGGTGAATGATACATCGGTGGGATGAAGTCCTTATGAGTTGAGTCGTGGTTAATTGACCGTCATTGGACCTTTGAGTTACCCAAGGGCATTTCAGAGAAAATGTGTTGTTGACCAGTTATTGGTAGAGAACGAACGCAATGGAAGGGAAGTGATTTGTCATTTTAGTCTTCTGTGTAACGTTGGATTGACAGACCAAAGTTAGTTCCGTAGAATGATGCTTCGAGTAGATCTCCGAGTAACGATAACAGTAGTACGGCTTTCAACGCTTGAACCAGCATTATAGTTAAGAGCATTAACAGCGTAAGTGGAAATCTGACTGCATCCTGTTGCCAAAGGCCATTTTACTCTCGATTTCAAGTCTCATTTGAACGCTAGTCTTCTTAGCTGAGGTTCAAATCACGATATTGTTGTGTTGTTCAAAATGACGGAATAATATCGACGTAGACTTATCGCATAACACCCATGAATGCTATTATCAGGTAAGATAGTCACATTTTTTATCTCATATTTTTCTTAGTCAAATATGTTGTTATTGTTATTAATATGATTGTTGCTACTGTTTTAAGTGGTTATTGTATTACATAACGAGTATCTAAGATTGCTCACTAGTATGCTTGAAATGACTGTATGGTCGAGAGAGAGAGAGAGAGAGAGAGAGAGAGAGAGAGAGAGAGAGAGAGAGAGAGAGAGAGAGAGGTGGAATAGGAAAACATTTGGCAATTGGGTAAAATCTGGCACTTAACACCATTGCATGGCATATCTAGAATCACCATGGGGAAAAAATGTGAAAACCAGCATTAAAAGTACTCAGCTCTATTCATTAATCGAATGATCTGATGTAAATCGTGGTACTGAAATTTTTATTGCAAGGGGTATTTCATGGAATCCTTTTGTAAATATCTTGGGTGCAAAAAAAGATCGCAGGTTATTGGAATGAAAACAGTGTTGCAATTAACAAGTCAGCTTGAAAAATAGAAGCCATTGCACAAGCTTACACAGATCAGACAAAGAGAGAGGATTATTTTGTTATCAATATTCTGGGTATAGGTATAGCTAGATTTAGATACCAACAATACAGTATGTGTTGAAACATAAAATGTACTGCAGATTATTATTATTATTATTATTATTATTATTATTATTATTATTATTATTATTATTATTATTAGATAAGCTACAACCCTAGTTGGAAAAGCAGGATGCTATAAGCCCTAGGGCTCCAACAATGAAAAATAGCCAAGTGAGGAAAGAAAACAAAGAAGTAAATAACATACAAGATAAGTAATGAACAATTAAAATGATATATTTTAAGAACAGTAACAACATTATTAGTAAATCTATCATATGTAAACTATAAAAACTTTAAAAAACAAGTGAAAGAGAAATCAGGTAGAAAAATGTTCCCGCGTGACCCTCAAGCAAGAGAACTCTACCCCAAGACAGTGGAAGACCATGGTACAGAGGTTATAAGACCTGTTTTCACATAGGACAAGAAAGTTTTGAAAATGTAGTTCTGCTGTTATCGCAAAGTAATAGTTTGTGGATCTTGGGAGCACTTAGGTATCTTATTTCCCCCAGCATTACTTCAACGTTTTGAATTTTATCAGGTGAAATTAACGACTGGTATTGAATTTTACCAGGTGAAATTAAAGGCTGATATTGGATTTTACCAAGTGAAATTTAAGACCAGTTGTGAATACTGGTGTTGAATTTTGCCAAGTGAAATGAAAGACTTGTTTTGAATTGTACCAGGTAAAATGAAAGACTGATTTTGAATTTTACCTGGTGAAATGAAAGACTGGTTTTGAATTTTACTAGGTGACAAAGACTGGTGTTGAATTCTACCAGGTGAAATGAAATCCTAGTGTTGAATTTTACCAGGTGAAATGAAAGACTAGTGTTGAATTCTACCAGGTGAAATGAAATCCTAGTGTTGAATTTTACCAGGTGAAATGAAAGACTAGTGTTGAATTTTACCACGTGAAATTAAAGAATGGTGTTGAATTTTACCAGGTGAAATGAAAGACTGATTTGAATTTTACCAGGTGAAATAAAAGACTGGTTTTGAATTTTACCAGGTGAAATTAACAACTGGTTTGAATTTTACTAGGTGACAAAGACTGGTTTTGAATTTTACTAGGCGAAATGAAAGACAGGTTTTGAATTTTACCTGGTGAAATGAAAGACAGGTTTTGAATTTTACCTGGTGATTGAAAGACTAGTTTTGAATTTTACCAGGTGAAATGTGAGTCTGATTTTGAATTTTACCAGGTGAAATGAAAGACAGGTTTTGAATTTTACCTGGTGAAATGAAAGACTTGTTTTGAATTTTACTAGGTGACAAAGACTGGTTTTGAATTTTACTAGGCGAAATGAAAGACAGGTTTTGAATTTTACCTGGTGAAATGAAAGACTTGTTTTGAATTTTACTAGGTGACAAAGACTGGTTTTGAATTTTACTAGGCGAAATGAAAGACAGGTTTTGAATTTTACCAGGTGAAATGAAAGACTGATTTGAATTTTGCTAGGTGGATTAATGGCTGGTTTTGAATTTTACCAGTTGAAATTAACGACTGGTTTTGAATTTTACTAGGTGACAAAGATTGGTTTTGAATTTTACTAGGTGAAATGAAAGACAGGTTTTAAATTTTACCAGGTGAAATGAAAGACAGGTTTTGAATTTTACCTGGTGATTGAAAGACTAGTTTTGAATTTTACCAGGTGAAATGTGAGTCTGATTTTGAATTTTACCAGGTGAAATGAAAGACAGGTTTTGAATTTTACCTGGTGACAAAGACTGGTTTTGAATTTTACTAGGCGAAATGAAAGACAGGTTTTGAATTTTACCAGGTGAAATGAAAGACTGATTTGAATTTTGCTAGGTGGAATAAAAGGCTGGTTTTGAATTTTACCAGTTGAAATTAACGACTGATTTTGAATTTTACTAGGTGACAAAGATTGGTTTTGAATTTTACTAGGTGAAATGAAAGACAGGTTTTGAATTTTACCTGGTGAAATGAAAGACTTGTTTTGAATTTTACTAGGTGACAAAGACTATTTTGGAATTTTACCAGGTGAAATGAAAGACAGGTTTTGAATTTTACCTGGTGAAATGAAAGACTGGTTTTGAATTTTAGCCGGTGAAATTAAAGAAACCTACCTCAGAGGCAGTGGAGATACAAAAGTGACATAAAAATGTGAGGATAAATAGTTCCGAAGGTAATCAGAACCTGGCTCCACATCGGCTGCAAAATTGGAAAACTGCAGAGGTTTTCTCCCTTCCCCCTGAAGAATTCTGATATGAAGTCGTCATACCATAGTAAATTCTCAAAAGTAATAATTCACCGTAATTTAATAAATCCATGATTATTTATAGCCAATATCTTGATATTAATATTTAATTTACGATGCCATAGGTATAAGTATTTGTCTTGGATGTGATCTAAAAGTCTCTCTCTCTCTCTCTCTCTCCTCTCTCTCTCTCTCTCTCTCTCTCTCTCTCTCTCTCTCTCTCTCTCTCTCTCTCTCTCTCTCAGATTTTAATGATGAAAATTTCGATAGAATATTCAAATATTTGTATTCTTGTTTGTTAGAGTAGATCAGCACCAAAAATTAGGATAACTATTGATGTCATTTGGTGTATTTAAAGTCTCTCTCTCTCTCTCTCTCTCTCTCTCTCTCTCTCTCTCATACACTGTGTGAGCATGTCAAATTGACTTTCCGACTCTTGCTGGAAATATTTCTTATTTTGTTATTTTTCTCTTTTCACTAACTAAGTTTTATGACCTAAATAAGATAAATATAATTCTGACTTCTGTCTATACAATTATTTCTTTGATATAAAGTGAATATTTGTTTATATTTTCACTCTTAATATATTTTGATATGCATAGGTGCGTGAGAAATTTGCCCATCAAACAATTAAACATATCTTTTATACTTCTGTATTCCGTGCCCAGAAAGTTTACAGCATCTTTCAAATATATTTGGTCTGACCGTTTAAGTGATACTTAACTGCTTGGTAAGGTATTGTTCAAGGATCTTACATATATTAGGATAATTAACAACTAATTTTCTACCTCAGAAAGCTAGTATGTGATAATTTTTTTGACTATTCTTTATGTTCAATAAATCACAATAATAATTTTTTTAAATGAATTTGATAGTTTTAACCCCCTTATTCTCTCTCTCTCTCTCTCTCTCTCTCTCTCTCTCTCTCTCTCCTCTCTCTCTCTCTCTCTCTCTCTGCTGACTTCAGCTAGAAATTCCTCTCTTGATACGATATCGCGAAATTCCCAGAGAGAATTTCAAATCTGCTGTCCTTTTAACTTTTTTAAGGTGAAAGGTTGATGAAGAGGTGTACTTGTGAAGTCAAATTCTTTACGGTGCGGCTTAAGTACTAGACTGTATGCAATAGCTATATTATGGAATGCAGACTGTCCTCTTTTACTAATATTTCATCATTTTTAAGAAATGAAAAATTTAGTTTAAATACAGGAGACACGATGTGACGTACTTGTGACGCAATGTGTTAAACCAAATAAATTATGCCATGCGAAACATTTAAATGTAATATTGCATATTTTTTCTCATCTTTCGTCGACAATTCAGTAAAGCTCTTGTCACTATGACTACTCCAAGTATGGGGTTTGGTCCTCTTCTCCCCACATATTCCCTCAGTCCCAAGTATAGTTTACCTGGTCCTGGTCTCATTGCCAAGTCCACCTTGGCCAATTCTTGCCCCTTAGAGTGAAGAAGAAGAAGAAAGTATAATGTGGTTTCTGTTTCTAGTTCCCTTGCTCTCGCATCTTTTCCTCGCGCTACCAATTTCTCTATCTGTCTCTTGCCTTTTTTAGACGAGCTCGACATCCCACCTCTCTCTCTCTCTCTCTCTCTCCTCTCTCTCTCTCTCTCTCTCTCTCTCTCTCTCTCTCTCCTCTCTCTCTCTCTCTCTCTCTCTCTCTCTCTCAATTCAACTTCACGGTGTTTGGGATTCATCGACCTGGTTTTGTTAATATTCTGGCGAGTTTAGTAGCCTATCCATTGTATAGATTCTTTAAAAAAGGCCATCATCATCTCCTCCTACGCCTATTGACGCAAAGGGCCTCGGTTAGATTTCGCTAATCGTAAAAATGTATATTTTACATAATGATTATTATTGTATATATACGATATACATATATATTACGTGTATATATATATATATATATATATATATATATATATATATATATATATATATATAATGTGTATGTGTGTGTACTGTATTATTATTATTATTATTATTATTATTATTATTATTATTATTATTACAAAGAAAAGGAGGATACTATGAGCCCAAGGGCTTCAACGGGGAAAAATAGTCCAATGAGGTAGGGAAACAAGGAAATGAATAAGATACAAGAGAAGTAATATACAATTAGAATAAAATATTATAAGGAAAATAACAACATAACATATAAATGTTTGCGTGTGCCCGTAAAGGCTATATACCTTTGGTATATAATTATACGCGTGTATATATTTATATTTTATACATTTATATGTTTATACTGTAGTGTATCACTTATTTTCTTGACGATTTAAATTTCTTACTTCCCCATTCCTAGCGATTTCTTTAGTTATGTTCTTTGTTTTTTTGTTTTTTTTTTTTTATGAAATTGGGTCAGTGCTACCTTTCGCACACCTACTGGACCGAGACTGAATCAACATCTCCAAAGTAAATGGTCATTATTGTATGAACTTTTGAGATAAGCTTACGGCTTAGGAAAGTCAAGTAGGATAAGTTCTTGCATGAGAGGGCACGCTATGGTTGGAAGTTCTCATGCTCTTAAGGTTGACTTGACATAAATCCATTTAATCGACAGAATTAGTTTACACAGTACTGTATTGGATCCCTTTCTCTGGTTACGGCTCATTTTTTTTCCTTTGCCTACACATACATAGGGCTACGTTCTTCTTGGTAAGGGTAGAGGAGACTCTAGCTATGTTAAGCAGCTCATCTAGGAGGATACTTCAAAATCAAACCATCGTTCTCTAGTCTTGGGTAGTGTCATAGCCTCTGTACCATGGTCTTCTACTGTCTTGGGATAGAGTTCTCTTGATTGAGGGTACACTCGGGTACACTATTCTATCTTATTTCTCTTCCTCTTGTTATTTTGAAGTTTTTATAGTTTACATATGAAAGATTTATTTTAATGTTGTTATTCTTAAACATCTCTTGTAGTTTATTTCATATCTACCAGTTTTTTTATATATATCTAGTAAATGCCATTTTGATTTTTTGGTATGACCTGTGAAAGTAAAAACAAGTTTCATGAAAGATGATAAAAATTGAATATTCTCCATCAACAGTAAAAAGAAGCCTATTATCAACAATATGTAACATAAGAAAAAGAGTATCATTTCGAACCCAGTGCCAGATTAAAGGTAAGTATAATTATTTCAGAATATAATTCCATACTTGTTAAATTAATGAAATTTTTGTATGTTCCCCGTCATCGTTGACAATATACTTTTTTAACTCACTTACTATTTTGAATCTCTCAAATGAAAAAAATCCAGTAATATAGTTTTTTTTTTTTTTTTTTTTTTTTTCCTAATCGCATTTTAAATTAAATGTAGTGAAACATGACAAACAAGTCTTCCTGGGAATGTTATATCTTGATATCCAAATATCTTACGAACAAAAGAAGAGGATTTCTTCGATTGATTTCATGTATGGCGATTGACAAATACTTGAAAGTAACAGAGGTCTTTAGATACTGGAAGCACGAATAGTTCTTGAACATTTCATGACTTAAAATTTTCAAACTAAAGAAATAGGACGATGCTACTTTTAAACAAAATTATCAGTCCAAGCAAGGAGAGAAAGGGTATATAAATGTATTTCTAATTACGACTTTTGATTTATCAATCAATTACAGCAGAAAATTGTGATTGATACAATTGTTAATTAGAACTGAACCACACGTATCATTTAAATTCATTCAAGCACAAAAGGGATGTTTTATTTAACCATTTAATACAGAAATTATAAGAATCTCATTTGATATATCTAGAATGCCTTTATCAACTTCCCTGCCAGGTGCTATCGATATATATATAAGAGCCAAAGAATTATAGGGAAAATTAGACCCGAAAATAAATCCTGACCATTTTACATTGTACATTTTTCATATGCAAGGCGAAACATGACCGTATGTATTATATATATATATATATATATATATATATATATATATGTGTGTGTGTGTGTGTGTGTGTGTATACAGTATATATATATATATATATATATATATATATATATATATATATATATATATATACATATATATGTATATATATATATATATATATGTATATTTGTATATATATATATATATATATATATTTATATGTGTGTATATGTATGTATATGTAATATAATATAATATATGTACATATATATATATATATATAATATATATATATATATATATATATATATATATATATACGTATATAGTATCCCTGAGCGTTGTACCCGATTGTACATTACTACGCTGAAGATTTCTGGGCCCATGATCAACCTATTTTATTGCCCTCAATTCCACCCAATTGTAAATACGTACCAATATCTGTTACAGTTAAGAAAAGAGTATGGGATTCGTAACTTCACTCCTAAAGATTTTTTGAGAAATCAAAAGGACATACGAGTTTACTGCGTATATTGAAAGAAATGCGGATTTGTGTAACAAAAGACACAGAAATGTATGTTATATCTATAATGATAGTAGCGTATGATTATTAGTTCACGAACCTTTTTATATTTCCTTCAGACCGTATTTACCAACGACAGGTATGTATTTGGTTATACAAGATTCAATATGTAGCGAATTCAACTTCTGAATATTCTTTCAAAACATTTTAATTCAGGCATTTTTTTCTTTGAATTGAATCTTTGATCTTGAAAGAACACTATCAATTAGCACTTCAATCGTATTTCAGTTTGACCTAGGTCTGTTGGAGAGAGAAATTATTAGCATGTATCAGGGGATCGAATTGCTTTGATGTTGGAGGACGTCCAATATAAAAGGCATTCAAAACGAGAGAATAATTTACGTTTCCTCAATAAATTTCCTGACTGATGCCAAATTCTACAACACCAAAATAGAAAAATAGAAACACGAAATCCTATCATTTTTTCGGTTTTTTCAAGAATTTCCAACAGTAGAAAGTAGTAACCCTTTTTTGAGGGGGTTTGTAGCCATTTTTTTCGTTTTTTTTTCTCTTTCTGTCTCACACTTTGAATCATTTGTGATAAAAAAAAAAAACAGTTTTAGTTTATTTCCTGGTGTGCTATGTATGGTTAGCTGAGTTTCTGCTTTTCCATTTACATAATATTGCCCCTCCATTTTCTCACCCTGGTCTCTCTCCCTCCCATCTCTCCTCTTCGTTGCTCTGCCACCACTTCCTGCCTTTCCCCGTCCAATCCTCTGATGATCCTTGACATGGAACAGATAATCCATCTGATGTCCTCAGCATTGAGGATAACATCGTTCTGTTGTTTCCTCACGATTTCATTTCGTGGCTGTGAATAAAATTTCCAGCTCTCTCTCTCTCTCTCTCTCTCTCTCTCTCTCTCTCTCTCTCTCTCTCTCTCTCTCTCTCTCTCTCTCTCTCCTCAGTGTTGATTGCCATCAGTGTATTTTGCTGATTTTGGATTTAGTTTCCCCCAAGGACCTGGTAGGAAGTGACAAAAACTCCCAGTAATCAACAAAATCATTCGAGAAGAAAAGAGAAAGAAGCATAGATTAAACTGATGGGTTTTAAAAAATGTTATATCAGCGCATTGCAAGTGGAGTGTTCGAATTTATTCGAAACTGTGTAGCGGGCAGTCAAAAGAGCGCTGACTTTTGTCCATTTTCTCCCTATCGATATCTTTTATCTTTTCATGTGTTTGTATCCGGATTTTTACTGTATCATGTAAATCTTTGCTAGGCAAAAGCTCACATTAGCAGCAATAGGTCTCTGACTCGATGCCTAGTAAGATGTAATGACTTAGGCCCGTCTTGATTCTAATAGTATGCATTTTTTTTATGATCGAGGAGAAAATTATAAAAGTTGTAGTTAATCTCGTGTTTTGAATCATAACCAGGTATAAGATGCATGCCAATTAACTGTTGAAAAAGAAACGGCAAACATCTTGATGAGCCATCGCCGCAAAGGAAATATGAGGTCATGGTCAGTGCGTGTATATATATATATCTATATATATATATATATATATATATATATATATATATATATATATATATATATGTATATGTGTGTATACATATATATATATATATATATTTATATATATATATATATATATAAATATATATATATATATATATATATATATATATATATATATATATATATATTTATATATATATATATATATATATATATATATAAATATATATATATATATATATATATATATATATATATATATATATATATATATATGATATACATATATATTACGTGTATCAATATGTATTAGTATGTTCTTGTAAATTCCACGGATGATATCAAGGTTAGCAAGAAGGAAATCACAAAATTGGGGAAACATAAAGGCCAGCATGATGTTTAAAAAAGAAAAATTAAGGTGGGAATGTATAAGAGGACATTTAAACCCTTTCTCCTATGTGGAAGTAGAGTGAAAATGTTGAATGTGAATTAGAAAAAAAAATCTATTAGGAAGATCTATATGCGTAGTATTTATGTTGTAAAAATAATTGATAGGAGGAGAAAAGTGTTAGTATGCTGGAGAATTAGTTAAAAGATTATGGTCGGTGAAATAAGTATTTAATTCAGAATTCCTTCTTGGTAGGAAGAGAGTAAGTCCTGGAAAAGGTTAATCATAAGGGATATCCCAAAACCTCCGATTTACTCATACAAATACAGACATATGTATAGGTGCAGTGGTCGGTTGCCTGATGCGCCTTCTCCAATGCCTTCGATCAAAGGCATCCTCTTCCACCAAACCTCTTCTCTCCATATCATACTTCACCTTTTCTCGCCATCTAATTCTCTGCATCCTTCTTGATCTTCGCCCCCCTTACAGGTTCTTTCCAAGCCCTCCTCACCTCCTCCCAACCATCCATCTTTAATTCGTGCCCACACCATCCCAGTCTTGACACTCTTATCATCTTAGTGATATTCGCTATACCTGTCATTCTTCTTATTCAATCATTTACTAATCTTTCAAATAGTGATATCCACATAATCCACCTCATCATTCTCATCTCTGTTCTCAGAAGCTTTGCTTCCTCTTTTCGTCTTAAAGCCCAAGTTTCTGATCCATGCATTAACACTGGTCTTATTACTGGGCTATAGATCTTGCCTTTTACCTCTATTAACATTTTCCTGTCACATACCACTCCTCCTACCTCTCTCCACTTTCCCAATGCTACTTTTATCCTAGTCTTAACTTTTGCCTCACATCATCCCTCCTGATTTATAGTAGATCCCAAGTATCTAAATTGTTCTACCTGTTTTATAACTGCTCTTCTACTTTCATGTATGGCTATCCTGTCCCTACCTTTCTTAATGCTAACCATGGTTTCAGTCTTATTCACATCACCCCTCAAAACCACCCTTTTCCAAAGTCTCTTGCCACTCTACCACTCTTCTCTGTAATTATTCCTTATTTTCAGTCGTAATCACCAAATCATCTGCATATGCAACTCCCACAACTCTTCATTTCTGGTACCTTCACTTAACACATCCAAGACCAACACAAATAGAAACGGGATTAATGCTGACCCCTAATGTAATTCAACATTAAATTCAAAGACTCTGGTTCGCCAACACCTGTTATTACTTTTGTTCCTGTTCTTTTGTTAATCATCTTTACCGTTCTAACCAACTTCTCTTGGTATTCTGTCATAAGCCTTCTTTAAATCTACAAAAACACAGAAGACCTTCTGGTTTCCCTCTAGTCTCTTTTCCCGTAACTTCTTTACTATAAAGATGCCATCCACAATCCCCCTCCCCCTTATGAATTTATACTGCTGTTTCCCAATCTTTACAATCTCAATATCTCATCTAGTACCCTATTTAACACTTTCAAACCATGCTCTGTTGATTTAATTCTCTGTGAAGTTTCATGCATTCCATGATGTCACCTTCCTGCTTAAATATAGATACCACTAGACTCTCATCCCAGTCTTTAAGTGTTATTTTCTCTTCCTATATTTCTCTCAATAAATCCAGCATTCATTCTTCACTCTTTGTCGCTTGTATCTTGACCATTTCAATTTGAAACTCTGATGGACCTGCTGCTTTACCATTCTTCATTTTACTCAAAGCTTCACTGCTGTATACTGTATCTCCATCACTGGCCCCTCCACCCTTTGTGCTTCTCCCAGCACCTTCTCATTTTCAGTATTCAGTAGTTGCTCATAATATTCTCTCCACCTCTTCTTAATGTCATTATCTATATGCAACATATTTCCGTTATCCCTGATGACTACCAGTTGTCCCAAATCATGTCTTTGCCTTTTCCTCAAGTTTGAAATCATTTAGATATATTTTTTTTCCTTCCTTTGTTCCTAGCCTTCCATTTAACTGCTCTACTGCTCTTCCAATACTTACTCTCTTCTTAGAATCGTTTTCCTCTTCTCTGCACCGTTCCTCTGTTCCCTGTGCCTGTCTTACTTTTCAGTTGTTGAATACTTTTGATTTTCTTTTAACCGATTCTTGCACCTCTCTCTTCCACCACCACTTTTTCCTTTCGACACACCATATTCGATGGTTCTTCCCAATAATTCCTCCGTTTCCCCTACACATATTTCTTTCATACCCAACCAAATATTTTCCACCCTGTTACCCTGTCCAATCTCCAAGTTCAACCTAACAGTCCTCTCTCTCTCTCTCTCTCTCTCTCTCTCTCTCTCTCTCTCTCTCTCTCTCTCTCTCTCTCTCTCTCTCACAATATGCCTAAATTGCTCACACATTCCTCCTTTAAGGTCCCAAATCTTAATTCTAGATCTCCTTTTTCTCTTGGGTTTTCTTTCTCTAATTTTGAAATCCTTCACTACCAGTCTATGTTGCTTAACGCAAGCTTTTCCCAAAATCACTTTACAGTTCATCACATTTTTCTTGTCTGCTTCTCTTAGCTCATCAACCTAGCGTCTTCTTTTCATTCCCCTGCTTCGTTTGCAATCTCTAAGGAACCATTGGGTTATTGTTAATACCATCTATTATCTTCCATTCTCATTATAAATCCTACCCATGACCATTTATTTTTCTTACATGTTGAAAGAATGTCCTCTAGTTTATTTTGCTCTCGCATCCATGTTGCTCTTTTTCTGTCTCTTAGTGTCATTATTTTTTTCCATAGATCTTTGAGTTGTAACTAACTTATGTTGTAAAGTTTTAGTAAGGCTCCATGTTTCTGATGCATAAGTTTATACTGGAGGGACCATCTCATTAAATACTTTTCCTTTTTAGAGAAAGTGTTAATTTACACTTCATAATTTCATTTTATTTATCAAAAGCTTTCTAGACCATACTTGTCCTTCTTTTAATTTCGATCTCATGTCCTGAGAAACATATACTGTCTGTCCTAAGTATGTATATTCATTAACAATCGCAAGGGGTTCGATCATAACCCTTATTTGTTGTCTCTGTATTTTCATTTAAAATTATTTTCGTTTTACCTACATTTATTTTCAGTCCTACATGTGTATATTATATATATATATATATATATATATATATATATATATATATATATATATACACACATATATATATATATATATATATATATATATATATATATATTATATATATCTTTATCATCATTGGCCATAACTAGTCCACTCCAGGACAGACGCCTCTGACATGTCCTTCCACTTACATCTCTTCATTGCGTTTCCATGCCAGATTATACCCGCAAATTTTCTTAGTTTGTCAATCCGTCGTCTTCTCTTCATTTCTCTTCTTCTTTTGCAATCTCTAGGGATCCATTCTTTTATTCTTAAAGTCCATCTATTATTCTGCCATTCTCAGTATGTGATGGTCATTTCCATTTCTTTTTCTTACATGTTGTTAGAATATCCTCTACCATAATGTGCTCTCGTATCTATGTTGCTCTTTTTCTGGCTCTTTGTGTTATTCCTATCATTCATCATCATCATAATTTCTTCCTACGCCTATTGACGCAAAGGGCCTCGGTTAGATTTCACCACTCGTCTCTATCTTGAGCTTTTGATTCGATACTTCTCCATTCATCATCTCTTACTTCGTGCTTCATAGTTCTAAGCCATGTAGGCCTGGGCCGTCCAACTCTTCTAGTGGCTTTTGGAGCCCAGCTGAACGTTTGGTGAAATAATCTCTCTTAGGGAGTGCGAAGAGCATGCCCAAACCAGCTCCAGCTACCCCTCATCATGATCTCATCCACATATGGCACTCGAGTAATCTCTTATAGTTTCATTTCTAATCCTGCCCTGCCATTTAACTCTCAATATCCTTCAGAGGGCTTTGTTCTCAAATCTTCTAAATCTGTTGGAGATTGTTTCATTGTCATAACATGGCCCATGTCCATAGAGTAACGCCAATCTCACTAAACTGATATATAATGTGATTTTTATATGTAATTTTAGGCGATTTTATTTTATCAATCATATATATATATATATATATATATATATATATATATATGTATATATATATACCTGTATATATATATATATATGTTTGTGTATACACATGCTTATTGTATGTCAGCAAACTGGAATTATCAAATTTAATATACGTGCAATTTGCATTTTTATCTTTGTAAAAATTATTGGAGGTATAAAGATTATATAAATCTCCCATTTCCATTTCCTCTTTGTCACATGATTGGTTCCCCTTAACTCCTATTCCAGCTGAGAGGATTTTCGTTTTGATGTCACTTACATCTTTAACCTCATTAACGGCATACTTGAAGTTTGGGTAAGTGGTAATCATAATTGCCAGCTAACAAGCCTAATTATTTTAAAAGTGCGCATCAATAACGTGGGTTTTACTAATGAGTTTAAATTAAACACTCTTGTGCATCCTTCAAAACTTATGGTTCTCTCACATGTTAAAGGGCTAGGAGTGTATTAATGAATATATATTTCAGTCACGATTTATGATAATTGCCTTGACATTCTGCCCATGATATTGTAAACTGTTATTTGTTTGTTTTAGCCATATTTCACATTCCCTATTCAGAAAGGATTCTTGGCTATTAAGCGGTAATGTATACTACTGTTTTTAATTACTGATAAACTGACAACTGCGAGAAATATTGTTCGTTTCAAGTTACTGTGCTTTTCAACAATATAAGTTTACTTATTTCACATTTTCTTTACACGTTGATGCATTAAGTGTAAACAAGATAGCACAGATCCTGCAAAAAAAAGGAACAATTATGATATCTGTTTTCCCTTTTTCTTTTCTTAAGAAATGCTCTTGCTTAATTCTGCTCGCCGTTTGAGTGTTTAAGCTAAATTCAAAGAGGAAGAGAAAACACGGTTAGACCATAATCCAGAAGTAAGCTTGAAAATTATCTCATAAAAGAGGGTGTTTTGGAAATGGAGAAGAAATGTTCTAAATTCAAAATCTTGAAAGAGGCTGGAATCCTAGAATTCCTAATACCCAATGCCTAAGCTTAAGAGTGAGTTAGTCGTTACTAAAGAAATTAAATTATATTATTGTAAGATATGTTATTAGGCACCAATATAATTTTGGCTCCACTTTTAGAATTGCATAGGACAGTAATTTGCAAGTGCACAATGAAAGTAATCCTCTCGGTGCTTGCGGAAAACTGATGCACTTTACGCATCAAAGCACACTTTACGCATCAAAGCAATGTCACAGTTCATGTTCTCGTAAATCACGCTCCTCACTGCACGACCTGGAGTCAATATAGATACTAATACCTTCGGATCTTTTTCGTTATACATTTTAATGGGATCTACGGAATTTTGTTTCCAATCCTCATATAAATGGATTGGTAAGGAAGCGAATTAAATTACAATGCACAGTGATTATGTAGTGAGTATTAAGAAAATGGAAGTTATTTTTTATTTATGCCCAAATTGCCAGTGACGATCTGGTTAGTAGCCTTTTGACAAGTGTCCTGTTGATAATTCTTTGTTTAAGCTATCGCGTAATTGGTGAAGTATATAATTCTTTGAGTACCGTGTAAAATTATTGTTTTGCGTACGATACAAGTTCATTCGTGTATGATATCCCCTAGAATCGGCGTAATGCTTTTGGCAGGCTCAGAAGGTTCTTAACATGAAGGCGGGCTGGACATGACTGGTTTATTCAAGTGACATAACAAGCTTACATACAGTACAAACGGTTGAGGATAACTGTAACATAAGAAATTTAACAATATGAACCACCTAATGGCAAGTTTATTTTTTTTCTATTATCAGAGAGAGAGAGAGAGAGAGAGAGAGAGAGAGAGAGAGAGAGAGAGAGAGAGAGAGAGAGATCAGTCGTTTTATAATATACGAGTGTATGTCAAATACATGTACATTACATGTGCATTACGTGCCTGGTCTACATAAAAGGGGGGGGGGGAAGTGACATTTGAGTAGGTTACATAAGTACTCCTTGCCATTTTGAAGTCTACAGAGGGCTTGGGCGACTGTTGATCATAAGCAACACATTTTACAAAACAGTGCAAAATACAGAAAATGTGCTGTATTCTCGATGCTAGATGGCTGCAACTGTCGGCAATGCAGGCTTGTGTATTTGGGAAAGACGTAGTAGATTGTCTAAGCCTAAGGCACCAGGAAACCCACAGAGATGCTACCACTAGACTCGAGAGTTATTGGGTTCTTTGACTGGCTAGATAGTGGTACATTGTATCCCTCTCTGATTACTGCTCATATTCCCTTTGCCTACAAGCATACCCAATAGTCGGGCCTATTCTTTACACATTATCCTCTTCCCTCATACACTTGACAACACTAAGATACTACAATTAAAAAGTCCTTCATTCAAAGGTTTAACTACTGCACTGTATTGTTCAGTGGCTACTTTCCACTTGCTAGGGTACAGAAAAGATTCTTTAGCTACGGTAAGCAGCTCTTTTAGGTAGAATACCCTCCAAAATCAAATCATGGTTCTTTAGTAGCCTCTGCTGTACCATGGCCTTCCACTGTCTTATGTTAGAGTTCTCTTGCTTGAGGCATGCTATTCTCTCTATTACCTTATTTCCCTTCTTACCAGGCTATTTACACTGTTGGAGTCCTTGGGCTTATAGCATCCTGCTTTTCCAACTAGGGTTGTAGCTTAGCTAGTAATAATAATGATAATAATAATAAGACCGTTGGCAAAAAGCACACTTCAGAGGTATGGTGTCAATGCCCACAGTATATGGTGTCCGTACATGTGATACACAGCCATAATCGACCGTACAGCGGAAATATGCACCTGTGCTCTTGCCATCCGGCGTTTGGGTGTCAAAAGAAGCGAGCTGACTGCACGGCAAAGGTTGCCAGATTAGGTGAAAGTAGTAGATTTGGTTATTTTGAGCAGCAGTACACTACTAACATTCAAAATCCACGCCTTTTGACATTTTGGACTACTTTAAATTCCTTTGGGCTGTTTTTTTATACTTTAGTTCATTTCTTCTTACCTTGGGCAATATTGATAATATAATTAGAATGAGGAAGAACAAGTTGACAATTGTAGTTTGTACTAAAAACTCTTTTCTATTTGTTTAAAGTAAATGGAACTGATCTGAACACATCAATACATGTGTCTAGATTTGGAACGTCGTTCCTTTCAAGTTCATGGGTTGAGAGTGGCACGTCCTTACAGGTCTCGTATGCAATTTGAGTTCCTGGATATTGTACTGTTAAGAATTCTTCTCTTCGTCTACAAAAAGAAACAAAAATATGACATCCAAGGAAAATTTTAGATTTAAGAATGAAAATCAACTCTCAGAAAGATATGTTTTTATTCAAGATAAAATTAGCAAGAATTGCTAAAGAAATTTGTTTGATTGCTTTTACTTTTGATAAATAGAAGTTTCTTCAATGTCCAAGAGAATATTTTTTTTTAAATGAAAATAGGGAGTAAGTTAACACAAAGTAATCTGTTATCAACTGTATTGATGTTTTAGAAGTATGGAAAGTAATGATAACAATTTAATAATACAAGGTTTTTAAAAGTTATGGTCATATTATATATATATATATATATATATATATATATATATATATATATATATATATATATATATATAAAATGTATATGTATGTATATTCTTAGGAAGCTGTTCTTCATAAATAGATTATTTTAATCACGTATTTCCTTTGTGTATTTAAGAGGTGTATAGCCAGCTCGTATGTAATTTACATAAGACTGTCGTCATCCATTTAGTTGTATTTTCATTCAGTTCTGTATATGTAAGTTTACGTTATTTTAAAGAATCATCCTTTATTTCACGTAGTTTTGTTACTAAGTCTTATGTAACTTGTCAAAAGGTATGGATGACACACACGAGATATAAACACTATGGATTGCATCATGTTTCCACGTGGTTGGAAGTTGCATGAAGGTTCTAGAGTAAAACTTACTCTTTTTTCAATGTTATGAGAGAAGGGGGGCGGAGTTAGCTGAGAGAGTTGCCTCGTCAGGCGTTGTATAGAATCCTACTTCAAACTGCCGAGTTGGCAACCTGACGCCGCGAGAGACTGCCCGCACCTAGTGCACACGCATCGAATGCATTGCTTAAATTTGCTGGAAGGTTTTAGAGGAAATTAGGATGCTATATATAGGGCCTAGCATTGCATAGGAACGAGAGATCCAGCCTGACATTCCACGAGTTTTGTGCTTCCGCCAATCCTCTCACCAGCACCTCTTCAGCCATAACGCTTCCTCTCAAACGCGAATTGCTAAGGAAATTTGTTTGATTGCTTTTACTTTTGATAAATAGAAGTTTCTTTAATGTCCAAGAGAATATTTTTTTTAAATGAAAATAGGGAGTAAGTTAACACAAAGTAATCTGTTATCAACTGTATTGATGTTTTAGAAGTATGGAAAGTAATGATAACAATTTAATAATACAAGGTTTTTAAAAGTTATGGTCATATTATATATATATATATATATATATATATATATATATATATATATATATATATATATACATATATATAAAATGTATATGTATGTATATTCTTAGGAAGCTGTTCTTCATAAATAGATTATTTTATTCACGTACTTCCTTTGTGTATTTAAGAGGTGTATAGCCAGCTCGTAAGGTGAGTTCCACTCATGTAGGATTAAGTAAACGTATGTAATTTACATAAGACTGTCGTCATCCATTTAGTTGTATTTTCATTCAGTTCTGTATATGTAAGTTTACGTTATTTTAAAGAATCATCTTTTATTTCACGTAGTTTTGTTATTAAGTCTTATGTAACTTGTCAAAAGGTATGGATGACACACACGAGATATAAACACTATGGATTGCATCATGTTTCCACGTGGTTGGAAGTTGCATGAAGGTTCTAGAGTAAAACTTACTCTTTTTTCAATGTTATGAGAGAAGGGGGGCGGAGTTAGCTGAGAGAGTTGCCTCGTCAGGCGTTGTATAGAATCCTACTTCAAACTGCCGAGTTGGCAACCTGACGCCGCGAGAGACTGCCCGCACCTAGTGCACACGCATCGAATACATTGCTTAAATTTGCTGGAAGGTTTTAGAGGAAATTAGGATGCTATATATAGGGCCTAGCATTGCATAGGAACGAGAGATCCAGCCTGACATTCCACGAGTTTTGTGCTTCCGCCAATCCTCTCACCAGCACCTCTTCAGCCATAACGCTTCCTCTCAAACGCGAATTGCTAAGGAAATTTGTTTGATTGCTTTTACTTTTGATAAATAGAAGTTTCTTTAATGTCCAAGAGAATATTCTTTTTAAATGAAAATAGGGAGTAAGTTAACACAAAGTAATCTGTTATCAACTGTATTGATGTTTTAGAAGTATGGAAAGTAATGATAACAATTTAATAATACAAGGTTTTTAAAAGTTATGGTCATATTATATATATATATATATATATATATATATATATATATATATATATATATATATACATATATATAAAATGTATATGTATGTATATTCTTAGGAAGCTGTTCTTCATAAATAGATTATTTTATTCACGTACTTCCTTTGTGTATTTAAGAGGTGTATAGCCAGCTCGTAAGGTGAGTTCCACTCATGTAGGATTAAGTAAACGTATGTAATTTACATAAGACTGTCGTCATCCATTTAGTTGTATTTTCATTCAGTTCTGTATATGTAAGTTTACGTTATTTTAAAGAATCATCTTTTATTTCACGTAGTTTTGTTATTAAGTCTTATGTAACTTGTCAAAAGGTATGGATGACACACACGAGATATAAACACTATGGATTGCATCATGTTTCCACGTGGTTGGAAGTTGCATGAAGGTTCTAGAGTAAAACTTACTCTTTTTTCAATGTTATGAGAGAAGGGGGGCGGAGTTAGCTGAGAGAGTTGCCTCGTCAGGCGTTGTATAGAATCCTACTTCAAACTGCCGAGTTGGCAACCTGACGCCGCGAGAGACTGCCCGCACCTAGTGCACACGCATCGAATGCATTGCTTAAATTTGCTGGAAGGTTTTAGAGGAAATTAGGATGCTATATATAGGGCCTAGCATTGCATAGGAACGAGAGATCCAGCCTGACATTCCACGAGTTTTGTGCTTCCGCCAATCCTCTCACCAGCACCTCTTCAGCCATAACGCTTCCTCTCAAACGCGAATTGCTAAGGAAATTTGTTTGATTGCTTTTACTTTTGATAAATAGAAGTTTCTTTAATGTCCAAGAGAATATTTTTTTTAAATGAAAATAGGGAGTAAGTTAACACAAAGTAATCTGTTATCAACTGTATTGATGTTTTAGAAGTATGGAAAGTAATGATAACAATTTGATAATACAAGGTTTTTAAAAGTTATGGTCATATTATATATATATATATATATATATATATATATATATATATATATATATATACATATATAAAATGTATATGTATGTATATTCTTAGGAAGCTGTTCTTCATAAATAGATTATTTTATTCACGTACTTCCTTTGTGTATTTAAGAGGTGTATAGCCAGCTCGTAAGGTGAGTTCCACTCATGTAGGATTAAGTAAACGTATGTAATTTACATAAGACTGTCGTCATCCATTTAGTTGTATTTTCATTCAGTTCTGTATATGTAAGTTTACGTTATTTTAAAGAATCATCTTTTATTTCACGTAGTTTTGTTATTAAGTCTTATGTAACTTGTCAAAAGGTATGGATGACACACACGAGATATAAACACTATGGATTGCATCATGTTTCCACGTGGTTGGAAGTTGCATGAAGGTTCTAGAGTAAAACTTACTCTTTTTTCAATGTTATGAGAGAAGGGGGGCGGAGTTAGCTGAGAGAGTTGCCTCGTCAGGCGTTGTATAGAATCCTACTTCAAACTGCCGAGTTGGCAACCTGACGCCGCGAGAGACTGCCCGCACCTAGTGCACACGCATCGAATACATTGCTTAAATTTGCTGGAAGGTTTTAGAGGAAATTAGGATGCTATATATAGGGCCTAGCATTGCATAGGAACGAGAGATCCAGCCTGACATTCCACGAGTTTTGTGCTTCCGCCAATCCTCTCACCAGCACCTCTTCAGCCATAACGCTTCCTTTCAAGCGCGAATAGTGTTTTCTCTCAAACGGGTATAGTGTTTAGTGTTTGTTAATACATTAGGTAATTTTTTTCATTTTGAAAGAAGTGAAGGGAATACATGGTTACCGTTTATATTGTAAAATTATTAATTGATTTGTGCCTGGCCCTGTGTGATTTAGTAAAACAGTTGAGTACATTTTTTTTTTCTTAACTGTTTGGTAAGCTTATGTGAGCCCCAAGGACGTAATAGTAACAATTATGTATATGTAAGTGTAATTTGATTTATTTTCTATTTATTTATATTAATTGTCAAAATTAAACATTTTCATAAATTAATTTCTAGTGAAACAAGAGATTATATAATTTTTGAAGTGTCTTTTTGTCTTATGTCTAAGATCTAGTTCAGATTTAAATTTCGAGTGATTTATTATTCATGTTATTTTTTTAATTGTTATTTTTATAGAATATATATATATATATATATATATATATATATATATATATATATATATATATATATATATTTGTAAAGTGTGCATTATTTCGATCACCCATAATTAACTCGGTAACTTGCTCGTATCCCCTTACTCAGAACCGAATTAAGAGGTTGATTTAAGAATAGATCCTGTTAAAAGGAAAGTAATCACCCAGTTTTTGTTTTGAGTGTAATGTAAAGGGACCTTTAGATATTCAGCATTCATATATATTAACGTCTGGGAGTTGAGCATTATTCTCAGAGGTTAGAGGTATTCTCTTGTGTATCAGATTAATATAAAGCAGGTGAGTTTGATAGCTTTGGAATTTACGTAATTCGCTAGTCATATATATATATATATATATATATATATATATATATATATATATATGTGTGTGTGTGTGTGTGTGTGTGTGTATATATATATATATACATATATATATATATATATATATATATATATATATATATATATATTATCTACTGTCTAACAACCTAAAAACAGTAGGTATTCTTAGGACTCAAGTGAGTTTCTAACAGAGGCACTTCAATAGAACCAGGCCAAACCTGAAACCATACCTAGAAATCCCTTTCACTCATTACCCGAAGCGATTGACATCTATTTATTTCCTCGCAAGTTGCCAATCATAACTATCATAATCCTTGACGTTACACAGTGTGAGTTGATCGCAGTTTGAGATTTTAACGTCATGGCTCTGCAACCAATCACCGTGAGCTTACTTTGGGGCTTCTTGCAAAAGAAATTAATTATTGTAAACAGTAGAGTGAATTTCATATGAATTTGTGCACGTATCTATAGGAGAGAAAACACTCAACTCTCTAAGAATACTGTTCTTCATATATTTCCGTCCTGAACGTGTTAACATTGTTCTTGTAATGGAAGAGGAAAAACAATGGAAAAGAAGCAAAGTTTGATGTTGTCTCTTGACATTGCCGTCTCAATCTCTATTGAGACGGCAATACTCTCCATCATTAACATTTCCTCTATAGGCGAAAAATCCTCAAATCTTTCAATATGTTCCTCCTTACCTACGGATATTACTGCATAATGCTCGTGCTACAATTTATGACGGATGAAACAACGAATACAAACTGAGGCTCAGTATAATAATATTCCTCTCCTGCCACACCTGCAAATCCACCCTTAAATCCCACCTTATTAACTGTTAATATTTCTATCATTTGAGATAACCTATATATCGGTTCGAAGCGTTCTTTCGTTGTTATTAATCATATTTCAAAACCTTTAATGACTTTTTTTATATGCATCATGTGCGAATTGAATGGCACTGGATAAGTTCTACTTAGGTCAAGATACACCATAAAAATTTAGAATAATATTGCTATTATTCTTAGCTAAGTTGCAACCCTAATAGGAAAACCAGGAGGCTACAAGCCCTAAGGCTCCAACAGAGAAGATAGTACAGAAAGGAAAAAAAAAAATATTGGATAAGTTGTATATGAGAAATAATAAGTAAAAATGCAAAATCTTCTAAGCTCAATAACAACTACAACACAGATCTGTCATATATAAATTATGTAAGTGGGAAATAATAATGATAAATTTGGTGTATTTGCCATAATTCCTTCAACAATTCAGTGTTTTCTAATGTACCTTTCGTTTATCCATTTAGTTTTTTAATCTATTTTTTTTTTTCATCATAAGATCTTATAAGATTTGTTTTCCTTTTTTCTTATATTCTATTGGGATTTTTTATTTCATAGAAACCTAACAGATAGTAGTCACCTCTAACAGGAAAAGGGCATCTTTCCTTTCAGCCATTTCAAAATACAATGCAATATTCGCATTTTCCGCAGCGGAAGTACAATGAGACTCCCCGCGTATAACAGGGAGAAGTTTCCAATTCTTTTATTCCCTTGAATTTACCTTTCTTTCTTTCCCAATGTTTTCAAACATTTCTGCTTCACTTTTTTGTTGTTTTTCCCTTCAATACCGTAGTTTTGTGGATATATATCCTTGTTTATAAACAAAAACTGCATATATTTGCTCTTCTTACATATATCAATGATGCTGTTTGTCATCTTCCTTATGATATGTATAACATTTTGGAAATATAATTTTCTTGGAAATACCCCTGATGAAGTTATCGAAGTCGAATTCAGTTGTGTTAGCTCAGATAATTTTGAAAACTTGGATAACTTTTGCCAGAACTTTGCCAATTTCATCTTGATCGGCGGCAGCGCCGTTATTTCTCAGACCTAGACTTCGGCTCCTTGGCTGAGAAATCCTCTTACGAAATTTGTCTCACTAATGCTATGGGTCTCAAATTATAGGGTCCGAAAAGATTTGTGTTCGGAACTGTGTTATGACCAAAGGATCGGCAAAACTAGATAATAATGTTCGAAGTATTAATTCAATAGTAATCAAGATTAGTGGGAAATTTTGCAGTTGCTTCTTGCACCAGTGATTCTATTTTTATAATATTGCATTGATAATCACAAGATGAATGGAGGAATATGATAATATAATTGCGTTAACCTTTTACATATAATTACATAAACATAATCAGTTATGTATTTGTATGGATTAGGTTAACGCATATTAATATTAAAAATGTATCGGAAGGTCTAAGAATTTACCTGTCCTCTCAAATGACCCGTTTTCAACCTGAAAATATAATCTGGGTAATTTGTTGTGATAGGGAGTATTGCTTTGTAAAGGTCTGTATCTATGTTCGTACTCTCACTCTACCATATAAAATGTAGAGAGACCTCGCTCAAAAAATCTGTCCATTGAGTCCATTGAAGAAGTATCACGAAACAACTCAAGACTTCCCAAATTTGCTATTTCCTTTTCCCCGTAGTCATTTTACATCTGAGTATCACGCTCCCTTGTGATTTTACGTATATATATATATATATATATATATATATATATATATATATAATATATATATATATATATATATATATATATATATATATATATATATATATATATATATATATAGAGGGAGAGAGAGAGAGAGAGAGAGAGAGAGAGAGAGAGAGAGAGATCTAACCGGTATCTAACCGAGGCTCTTTGCGTCAATAAGCGTAGGAGGAGATGATGATATATAGATGTGTGTGTGAGTTTGTGTGCGCCTGTCTATAATATACAGTAGATAAAGGGAAGAGAGATTAACACAGGCTGAGAGCCGGAAGGCTTCATCTTTCGGCGCTACGCTAACAAAAAGGTGAAAAAAAAGAAAAACACTTATGGTATTCTCAACATCTTGAATAGTCTGTACCATCCTGTACGTAATACTAGGTAAACAGTTAACTCCAAAAGTCTAGCCTTCTCCATCTTAAGGCTCAATTCTACATAATACTTTTGAAGTTTTATTCCAGTTGTAGGAGAACAGAATGATCTTCCTAATCTGATAGATGAATCGGTGGAACTTCAGAAGTTTTAACTTGTCAGTAAATGTATTGTTGAACAAGATGACAAGTCTTGTTTCATAGCCTATATATGACTTATCTATTGAACGTTGTTGCTAATCTTATTAAATTTTGTTATTATTTTTCTAATTTAGTTAAGTCTTTCCTTTCCTATTGCTTTTTCTACAAATCCCCAGGGTTGTTTTACTATTGGAGCCCTTGGAATTGTAGTATTTTGCTTTTTGAATTATTTTTATAGCTTGGCCAGTATTAATAATGTTAATAATTGTATTTTTGCCCCCAACATGGACTGGTTCCAGAGAGAAATAAACAGTACATCAGTAATAATTTAATTCCTGAAATAGAGATGACCTACTTGTGTTATAAAGCTTCCACACCATAAGTTGCTCCATACGCATCCGCATCACGTCGATTCCACTATAGCGTTCAATCCTGTCTTACAAATATTCCTGCGTTTTGTACCGCAGGTGTTTCACACGCTCGTACACTGTAATGGTATTAACTTTTTTTTTATATCTCGCTCTCGACACGCACTGATAACAGAACCTGTTTGAGCTTGCCTTTCCCTGCATTAGTTGGTCTGAATTTTTGTAACATTCTTGCTCGGAACTGCTTGTATAAAACTCTTTATCTGTTGAATAAAAGTTAGTGGCATTCATCTCGCCTTTCCGTTATAACCTAACAGACATCTGCCATCTTGTACAATTGGGGACCACTGGAGGACCAGCACTAGCTCCCTCAGGACTTCCTCCTCACTGATGCACCCTAATGTTTGATGATGTCACCTTCCGACACTGACCCTTCTATCCACACCACATCCATGAAACTATGGCCCTTCGCCAGTACAGAGGCATTCATCTGGTTTCAGTGCGCTGAGGATCATTTTCGCATTAAGGGCGTGACTCGCGGCGATCCCTAAGGACACTTTCCCAGATATTTCAGATTGGCTTTGTGACCCAGGGGACACCCCAATAGTGTACAATGCCCTAAAACATACCTCCTGGAGCAGTACTTGCTATCGCCAGCCTCATGTGTAGCCAAGCTTTTTCAGCTCTCTCAGCAACCGTTGGGGGACCTAAAGGCTTCTCTTTCCCTCAGGAAAATGATTAGTATCACTCACCTGCAACCTGCCGCAGACAGCTCTCATCGAGAGGTGAACCTACTTTGTTCCCTGTACACGGTGCCATCACCGATGTCGATATTTTTCCCTTATAAGACCTGATGACCAAATTCGACACCCTTATGGACAGCCACTTTACCACCTTCAGCAACTCCACTTCTGATAAAGAGGACTACTATTCAACATCAACCGAAGCTGATGTTAATGCGATAGGACACAGACGCCCATGCCATGACATGCTGGAGCAGCGACAAAGCTGCCCTCCACCCATATATGCCAAACTAGGTCGCGTCCTAACCAACAACCTCTTCAGCCATTTACTGACGCCCATCGGCTGCAGTTATGCTACTACTACTGCAAATTTGGGCTGCTGCAAAGAAATATACAAATGTTTGTCAATGACCAAAAAACCTATAAGTAGGTCATCGATTGTGTCGGTGACCTCTCCTATCACTAATCTTTTCTTTATACATGATGTAGGTATGGGTATGCGGTATTTAGTAGACACTACTGCTTGCCATTCTCTTCTAACAAAGCTACTCTGCAGGACACGACATATTCGTTCTAAGCCTGCTGCCATTGGATCTGCAATCCCCACTCACTGTTACGAGACCCTCACATTATCGTTTATGAGTGACAAATATCATTGTAAGTTTCTCGTTGCTGATGTCACATTGCCAATCCTCGGTGCAGATTATCTTTACCATTTCTACATCCTGGTTGATGTTTCTTATTGACGGTTAGTTAACACAGACTTGTTCTCGTTGACACCTCTTCAACCCGGCCCCTCCGACCTCACTCTCCACATCAGAGCACCCACGAAGGCCTATGCCCACCTCCTCACATCATAACTAGAAATATTCTATCCAAAACTTCACCAAATGCTCACAGTTCCCTCCAAACACTGCATTTATCACCCCATCAAGACAACTGGGCACCCATTGTTTGCCAGATTCAAGAATCTGGCACCGGATTGCTTGGCCGCTGCTAAACAAACTTTTGCCACAATGGAAAAAATGTCCCTTTGCCAAAAGACCTCCAGCCCATGGTCATCACCCTTTTACATTGTCTGAAGAAAGATAGCTCCCTGCGCTCTTGTGGAGATTACAGGCGTCTGAACATGCAGACAGAACTGGAACACTACCCAAACATAGCCAATGTTACCTCCTACTTACACAAATCAGTTTTCTCCACGCTCGACCTATTGAATGGGTATTATCAGGTGCTCATTAACCTAGAAGACATCCCCAAGATTGCCATTACCACCCCCTTAGGTATATACATCATCAATAACTCGTGTTTTGACCTTCATAACACTGGGGCTACTTTTCAACGCCTCATGGATGGTATCGTAGGTGACTTTTCCTTCTGTGCATGTTATGTGGACATGACATACTGGTGTTATAACCTCCAAAGAGGAACACCTGCGTTTCATATATATTGTTCTCGATCGTCTACAACAGAATGGCCTTGTCCAGTACGACAAGTGTACCTTTGGCCCCAATGAAGTAACGATCTTAGGGCACCACATCACTCCAAAAGGTGTCTACCCCCTCCCTCAGAAGGTAGCAGCTGTTCAGAACTTCCCAATGCCCTTGATCGTCAAAGCACTGTGGGAATTCTTGGGCATGATCAAATATTATCATTGCCTCCTGCCAGACATTACCGCCAATCATACCCCACTCTACACCTCCCTCTAGGGCAGGCCAATTGACCAGAAGTGGGGCCCTCTTCAAGAAGCAGCCTACTGTCCATGGTGGAATCCGGTTTTTCGACCTTCGACCACGAATTGTTGTATGTGCATTTGGCTGTCTGTCCATTTCGCCACCTCTAGATATGCCCTTTGTCATTCACTTCAAGGGCTGTTTCCCTGGTCCTCTAACTCAAGGAAACCCTACACACTACATGACCTACAAGATCTGTTTCTCGATTACATTCTTTGCTATTTAGAGTGTCACGCGGCATCTTCCACGTTGGTTGCCAATCCCACATTATCGAAGCATTTAGAAAACAAGAAAGTCTTCAGTTTCTTCTTGAAAGCATTAATAGCATCAGTCTTTCGGCTGTCGAGTGGGAGCTTGTTATATAATCTTTGGGCTACATTTTTGAAAGCTATAGGACCTTACAGTAGAGGTACATATTGGCTCCAATAAGTTGAAACTATCTGTAACTATTCTGATGCTGACACGATTCTTTAGCTACACGAAATGTAACAATTCTCTTAGATATTTTGGACGTCTGGTTCTGATAACACGGTAAGTCAATGCATATACCTCAAACTGTGGCTTTATTAGCCAGTCAGTGTAATTCAATTATCATAGGAGTAATCTTTTCTTTTATAAATCTTACTCCTTTGTTTATTATGTTTTGTAATTTTTCTAGACGCCCTTTGGATAGATTGTAATCGACGTAGCTATCTTGGGCTTTTCAAAGTCATTTAGCCATGTTTCAGATATCGCGAATATTTCCAAACATGTCTCATTTATCAAGTTTATGATTTTAATTGTTTTATTACCAACATATCGAATATTTGTACATCCCAATTTACCACGTCTTTTGCATCCCTGATCTATATTTTGTGCAAGTCTCGTTAATAACAAATCTAGAGGTTTGCAATTTCTTGAATACACTAAAAAAAAATTCAACATAGTGCAATTTATACATTTTACACTTGGTAGTTACATTCCCTATTGCTATGATTTGCTACACATTTCCTACATACTTTATTATCAGTCATACCTTTGACTGTGGAATCAAGTGATCGCATGGTACCTATCACGAATAAGTACCCCATTGCAATATAACTTTGTCACCATTATCAACATGAAGTGGGGAGTCCCACCCGCTGCACTTTTTTGAATAACCGATTTATCTTCTCTTCTGCATTTTAAATCTGATCCAAACAACGATTCCTATGAATCAAAGCATTAAGTACATCGTCTTCATCACTGAATACATTTCATATTAATATTTTTCTTATTTTAGTCTTCCAATATTTTTTCGTTTCGGTATCAGCAACCTTGTTTTGAATCTTAACTGCTTCGTCTCTAATCCGGTCATCAGCAAAATTTACATCTCAATTTGAAGTTATTCTCGTTTAAAAATTGGTATACCTTCGAGTTCTTTTTTAACCTCAATTTTCCTGGCTATATATATATATATATATATATGTGTGTGTGTGTGTGTGTGTGTGTGTGAGTGTGTGTGTGTATATATATATATATATATATATATATATATATATATATATATATATATATATTTACATGTGCGTGTGTATATACATGTATTTATGTATATACATATATATATATATATATATATATATATATATATATATTTACATGTGCGTGTGTATATACATGTATTTATGTATATACATACATATATATATATATATACATATATATATATATATATATATATATATATTCATATATATATGTATATATATATTTATATATACATATATATATTTTGTATATACATATATATATTATATATATATATATACATATATATATATATATATATATATATATATATATATATGTGTGTGTGTATATATACATATACATATACATATGCATATGCATGTACTCGCAAAATTATTAAGTATCTGAAATTTGAGATTATATATTGTTTTTCACAAATGTAAAATTTGTTATATCGTAATACTTATTTCGCTATAAAAACAAACTTATGAATGAATCATTAAGACTTTCAGAAGATTAAAATACAATATATTTATCAAAGTAGCAATTATCTTCCTCCTTATATCATATACTGTAGAAGAGAGCTGGAGCTTGGTTAAACATCAAACAAACCCCTAACATCTAGCAGTATAACGAACGATCAAAGAAGTCTAAGATGATTCGTCCTCTTCAACGTAGGCTATGGTGATCTTATCGTGGTTAACTCTGATATCAACTAAACATGTGAAGCAACTCCATCGCGTCATCAAAAAATCATATGATTTGTAAGGCATTTAGGCTTTGACGAAACTCTTTACGTCTTTTGTAACGTCACGTCAAACGATTTTGATATTTATCTTGTATGGTTTTCTCTCTTAATTTGGTATTAGTGGGATGTGTAATGCATTAATTTTGAGTGCGTATATAGTTTTTAGTTCACTTTATATCTGCATTTGGAAAAATAATAGCTTTTGAGGAAAGTGATGCTCTTACCAGGTAGTTCATTTAAACAGTCAATCGAGGTTTCGGGTAGTTCACAAATAGTTTGTTTTGTTTTGGTAAAGCAAAGATCAGCAATGCACTGTCAGGTTTTAATCAAGCATATCCGAATTTACAACATCATATCCCTACGAAAACTCTACTTTTAAATAACTTTTCAGTGTGTTTCTGCTCATTATAGCCACTTTGTTCCCTCACAAATTGTACATTGTTCGCGATATTATTTTGTATCTGAATGTTGTCCAGCATGAATGTTACCAACACAATAACCCAATCCATTTCCTCCCGAACTCTTTACCAGCACTTGCAAGACGCAAAACCTGATTTTGTAAATTTCATATCCATGTGTCGCATCTTCAATATGGGATGCAATTGCTTTTCCGAAAATCTGACGAAAGAAGATAACAATG
>NC_090729.1:146645883-146648383 GCF_036898095.1 Palaemon carinicauda
GTTCATTGGATCCCTCTGTACACGTTTCCCTCAAACCTCCTTGCATGCACTTTCTGAATGGCAATTAAGTCCATCCATTTTGATGATAACCTTTTCATTCATCTAAATAAACTTTTCAACACCTTCGTCTTCTACCTCCTAGTATTTTACTAATTCGTTCGTTCTTTTAGAGCATTTGGATGTGGTTTTCCTTAAAATACTCACACATTTAGTTTCATTTGTGCTTACCTTTTCACCACTCCTACGATCTTTACAATACAGCATATATACTACACAACGTGTGATCGCAATAGTTTGAACTTTGTTTATATATTTTCATTCAACGGTCATAATTACCTTCCTTCATGGAGAATGGGTTAGCAGTCCTTTAATACATTTAGAATCTGGATTCAATGGGTAAATCAAATTTATTACGAGTCTTCTGTTCTTATTTTACCATCTTTTTTTCTTCTATTCTGTGACTTCTTTCATCTTGCCATCGGCAGTTATACAAATTAGCTATTTACCCTATTTCACCATCCATACTAACTAACATATCACCACATTTTCTGTTTCCATTTATTCTCATTACCTTACATTTTCTTTCCTTTACTTACAACTTTCTCGTCTTGCAAATACTTTAAAGAGCTTACAGCTTCAGTTTATCTTTACTGTCCCCAATAAGGAATGTTATCATTTGCCATTTCCGTATTCATTCTCAACTCATTTTCTTGCCGAATAAGTGCACCACTCTTGTCTATAAAGAGGAGACACAACACTTCTTTGAGTGCTGACCCACTTTCACACCATTCTCTCTTGCATACAGACTGTTGCACACATTTAACTTGCATCGTAAATTGTTCTCAGCAGCCTTTCATCTTTTCATTCTCAATTCTTTATACAAAGACTTTCCTTCACTTCCAAACTTCTCGCATAACTGTTTCATAACAAAACCTGCTCACTCACGTACCCCCTTCTTGTCTAGGCTGAATCCGTTACTTTCACACACACACACAATATATATATATATATATATATATATATATATATATATATATATATATAGAGAGAGAGAGAGAGAGAGAGAGAGAGAGAGAGAGAGAGAGAGAGAGAGAGAGAGAGAGAGAGAGAAGGAATACAGTTGTTTTTAGTTCACCGAGGTTTGACCATTTACATCACAACGCAGGCCATTGCGGATTGGTGATGGTGGGAGACTTTAGTTTGTTCGCTCACAACAAACGCATTTTAATGTGCTGTATTTGAGGAATACATGGATCCCTTAATAGAGATCTAGCTAAAATTAGTGCATGGTGCAAATTATGGGTCATAAAATTGAATCCTAACAAAACTCAAAGTAATGATTATAATTAGGTCTGGGACAGTGGCTCCTCAACATCCGTATCTCAGCATTGATAACGTTTCTTTAACGCTGTATGACTAAAATTTTAGGAGTGATTCTCGACAGCAAATTTACTTTTGAGAAACGCACTAGGTTTCTTTTAAGATTTTCGGCAATCAGTCTATTGTGAAGTGTTTTAATTCTTTCATTCCACCTTGTTTCGAGTATTGGTCGTCTGTCTTCAGCTGCCGATTCTCATCTTAATTTGTTGGACAGGAACTTACGGTCTACTAATTTTTTTTTATTCCTGATCTAGATATTAATCTCTGACATCGTCGTTCAATTAGCTCGTTATTCATGTTGCATAAGATTTTTTCTATTTCTGATCATTCAGATCTTCCCAGACAGTTTCTTCCTGTTCGTAATGCTTGGCATACAGTTAATTCTAATATTCAGACCTCCTCCATCATGAGGCTTAATACTACACTGTATTCTAGAAGTTTTATTCCAGTTGTGACCAAGTTGTGGAATGATCTTCCTGATCGGGTAGTTCAGTCAGAAGAACTTCAAACGTTCAGACTTGCTGCAATTTTTTTTTCTATGTTGAACAGACTGGCATAAGTCTTTTTATAGTTTATATATGAAATATCTGATTTCATGTTACTGTTTTTAAAATATTTTATTTTAATTGTTCATTATTTCTCATAAAGTTTGTTTATTTTCTTATTTCCTTCACCGGGCTATTTTTCCGTTAGAGCCCTTGGGTTTATCTTGCTTTTCCAACTAGGGTTGTAGCTTAGCTAGTAATAATAATATTAACAAAAATATGCAGGAAATTTTCTCTCTCTCTCTCTCTCTCTCTCTCTCTCTCTCTCTCTCTCTCTCTCTCTCTCTCTCTCTCTCTCTCTCATATTACCTTTATAGGAATGTGATTTCTGGTGTTGCTCGGGTAGTCTTCTTGGCCCATTACTTATCATACTTTATACGGATTATGTGGTTAGGCATAGAAAACTAGTTAGTTGGTATAAGCAGATAATGCTCTTCTCAATACACCAGTTCCTTCTGAAAATAGACCTCTGGGTGGTTTCAGTTCCAGTTTCATCAAAATAGATACTCACCAGAACGTCACCCGGGCAAACACAATCAGATTTTTGGTGGTCTATTTATCCAATGGAAGTGTTT
>NC_090729.1:146653383-146665883 GCF_036898095.1 Palaemon carinicauda
TATATATATATATATATATATAAATATATATATTATATATATGTTTGCAAATTGTATATATATTTGCTGTATACAGATGTATATATATATATATATATACTATATATATATATATATATATATATATATATATATATATATATAAAGGCCCTCCTTGCGTTAAGAGGCTTAGATGTTGATGATAAAGCCTCTCTCTCTCTCCTCTCTCTCTCTCTCTCTCTCTCTCTCTTCTCTCTCTCTCTTCTCTCTCTCTCTCTCTCTCTCTCTTTTACAGTTCTTATATTCATATACAAATTGAACCGTGATCATACCTCTGCGCACAATTTTGTTGATAATTATCTCATACAGCCTAGTCATACGTGTTAAGAATGGTGAAACGATTCCATCGTCCCTAAAATGATGATGGCAGCGATAGTCACATCCTGGGCTGTTTGGTTTTATTTTCCTGACACTTTTCTAATATATAAATCGTAATACATTCTCGTATGAAGTTCTCCCGTATTAAATCTTACTTTTAGATTCCTTTCACATTATTTATTGTTATTGTTGTTATTATCATTATGTTATTATTATTATTATTATTATTATTATTATTATTATTATGTAACCATATTTAACTGAACAATTAAAACTGGGATTAGACTGTGTATTAATGTGGTAATAAATCTCTCTGGTGCAACGAACTTTAATCTATATCAGCTCGTCAAGAACTTTGCTCTTTAAAGTGTGATGTTTATAGATATTTAGAGTTAACAGCAGTGACTTGCCTGAAATCAGGTGTATTTGTGGTGCAATTAAGAGACAATGTTAAAGCATCGTATTAATAAACTGCAATCTATAAAGGAAAGCCATTGGTCTAATGGTAGCTTGACTTGTTTTACAATTGGGTATTCTAAACGCCCTGTTAATAGTAAATTTGCCATGAGAGCTGTTTCTGAATTACTCGAGAGTAACGAAAGCTTCCCATCATTATTAGTAGTACATTAGTAGTGATCATATTGGACTTTATGCTTCTGGAGGGAGAGTTCGTATAATAACTCGCAGCCCTTATCTTGGATTCTCAAGTAAGTTTATTTATGTATGTTGATTTTTTACCATGTAACATAGGTATAGATAATTTTATGCTAGTTATAAAATTGTGGGCTGGCTCCACTTCCCATATACAGTATTAGCCGTTCCAGACCTCACAGAACTTCTTTATGCTTCTGGAGGGAGAGTGTGTATAATCTATCTTTAGAGAACGCTCTTGATAATATGGCAAGACATTGCTGAAGCAGTTCGTATTATTCTGAATTACTGAGCCCGGGATACTAGGCAGTGGTTTGTTTATCATAAGGGTACTGTACATTTATGTTTTTTTTCTTCTTTTTTTATAAAAACAATAATGGGCAATGAGATATAAAATTTACGAGATAAAAGGGAGACTAAGCAATAAAGTAGTACTGGGGAGAGAAACAAGGAGTTACAAGGATTTTGAAGCTTTCAAAGACTTTTAGTCCACCCGCGGAGAACTCCAGTTGCTCTTGTGTAGAGCGATTTGATTTGAACGTTTAGTGATTTTTATGACCTTTTCTAATTTATTCTTGAACTTGTCTACGTGTTACTGTTTACTACAGTAGCTGGAAGTCTGTTCCATGTATTTGCTATTTTGTATGTAAAGAAATTACCACATTGAATAGTGTTGTATCTTTTCAATTCTAGTTTGTATCCATTACCTCTGGACTGATTTGTGCGAAGCGTGAATAGGTTGTTGTAATCTAAATTTTTTATTCCTTTAAAAGAATTTTGAATGCTTTTATTAACTGTCCCCTTAGTCGTCCAGTCTATCTATATCCTTCTAAATACTTGGTGCCCAGAATTGGACTCATTATTCTAGATGGCGTCCAACTAATGAAGTGTACAGCTGAAGTACAATGTCTTTGTATTTGAATTTCAGTCTCTATGTTACCTCTTGGTTTTTGTACTTTCTTTTCAGCTTTACGATCTGTTTAGTGAACTTTAAATCTTTGAGCATGCAGAGAGAGAGAGAGAGAGAGAGAGAGAGAGTTGTGAAGCATACATTTTTGGGTATTTCTGATTTGCATACCACTGTTTGATTACTAATGCTTACTAGATTTGCGGGGGGAGTTTAGCTATTATTGGGGCAATAGAAATAAAATAATTTATATGTAACTTAAGAAGACTATCTGTTATAGCTCCTGTAAAAATGCTCCCTCAATTTAGGGGTTAGCAGCCATAATAGCTTGATAAAATGTATAGCAAAGATCTGCGTGTGTCACCAATGTCCTAATCATTGGATTTTGATGTCATACCTCTTCGCTAGTGCGCTCATGTTCTCTACTTAGCGCACATTCTTCAGACCTAGAAGATCCTCTTGTTGATAACTGCTCTCACGTTAGCGCTAAATTATTTGTTCGTGCTTGTGCACTCTCCTGTTGTTTATGCATGTGCGCTCTGCCTGTTATTTTGCATACATGTGCTCTTCTAATGATTTGCGCTTATTTATATATGACTGCTCACCTATATGTGTGCCATTTTCTTAAAGTGTGCTCCCTAGTTGGCACTCATTTTCCTGTTAGTGCACATGCACTCTTTGCCAGAGGAACTCGCTGTGTGATCCGCTCGACAAAGACCATGACTAGACACCGGGTATGTTGATAGAGAGATTGAGGGTGCTATTGACCATCTTTTCAGGCTCTGAGTCTGCAAAAACGGAAGGGACTGCAATATATAGCCTGGTTGGACCACGGGTTAGGAATTGCTGCCTTCTTCGCATTCTCTCAGGGTCTATCTGAACCTGAGGAGTAGTTCACAGATGTAGTTCTGACTAAGGTAAATGCTGTCACCTTCCCAACCCACCAGTTTAGTAACAAGTGGACCAACTAAGTGGCCTCAAATTCTACCAGACAAATTGGTCAGCGGGAGTTTCCATTATTTAGGAAATTCTCCAATTACCCAGAAGCCAGCTCTCTTTTCAGCTGAAGAGTTTGAAGGAAAAGTAGAAGAGGGGAGGAAGTCTAGCTAGGACTCTCTTTTCCACCAAGCAGTCACGTTTAAAAATTCTGGAACAACAGGACCATCGCAGAAGAAAAAGGCAGTAACTCCTGTGAAGTCAGCTTTTAAGAAGACCAACACACCTTCGAGATAAAGTTTTACTGCACCAAAATTTTCTTCAAGAAGATCCAAAGAGCCTGCCCAACCCTTTTGTTCCCATTTTAATGAGTGGGGAGGGTGCGTAGGAAGCCAGTGTGCAAGGTAGCAGTATCTCATAGTAAAGAACTGTACAAGTAAAGGCCCTTCAACACTTGATACCGCCTCCTGTTCACTGGCCATAGCCCCCCCCCCCCCTTGCAGTCAGACAGTCAGACTCTGACAATGTGGTCGTCCTACCAACTAGACTCGGAAAAAGACCTTATTCTGCATTTATAGATTTCAGATGTTAGACAAGGGCACACTAAAACTGGGCCTATACAGGTAGGTCTTTCTGGTTTTTACGGTAAGCTATTTCTTGTGTGAAAATCAATTGGGGCTAAAGAATGGTAATTGACCTTTCCACCTTAAACAATCTTGTTTTACAAACTCCATTCAAGGTGGAAACAATGAACACCATATGAGTGGCCATCAGGAAGAATGATTGTAAGCTCTCTCTGGACCTGAGAGATGCACACTTATCTCAGTTTGGGCACATACTATCTAGATTTGGCTCCTAAGGTACCTATACGATTGGCTGATCTTATTATCTACCGGAGGCAGCTCCTTGAACATTGTGAAAAACTTCTTTCCATTTGCCAATATTTTTGGGTTGGGGTAAATCTGGAGATGTCTAGTCTCATGCCCAAACAGAGTATGGTGTACCCAGGGATGCTAATAAAGACAAAGGGAGGAAGGGTCTTCCTGTCCTAAGATCGTGTTACTAGGCTCAGAATAGTAGCATGCCCAAAACTACAATATCAACATCTACCAGCTTGCCTTTGCCTCTCATGCCCATCTACATCAGCTGCCACTTCATTGGTGTCTGAAGAGACACTAGTCACCAATCAGCAGTCCACTACATCACCTAGTTTCTGTAGAACAGGAAATTAGGGCTGATATAGAATATCGGCTGAGGGATGACAATCGCTTGAAAGGGTCTCCTTTGGAGTGTCCTCCCCCAAAGCTGCTACTTTTAACAACACAACAAAAGAAGACTGAGGATCTCATCTAAAGGCTCTGTCATGCTAGTATTTAGCCTCAGTATATGCTGAAAAAAGCTCACACGGTGGCATACACTGATACAGGCCAAGGGTAAGTTAGCTTATGGTTTAAGCATGCTGACATATGTCTGGTTATTATTATTATTATTAATTGCTAAGCTACAACCCTAGTTGGAAAAGCAGGATGTTATAAGCCCAGGGGCTCCAACAGGGAAAATAGCCCAGTGAAGAAAGGAAACAAGGAAAAATAAAATAATTGAACAACAGAAACAACATTGAAATAAATATCTCCTATATAAACTATAAAAGCTTTCACAAAACTGGAGGAAGAGAAATAAGATAGAATAGTGTGCCCGAGTGTACCCTCAAGCAAGAGAACTCTAACCCAAGACAGTGGAAGACCATGGTACAGTGGCTATGGCACTATCCAAGACTAGAGAACAATGATTTGATTTTGGAGTCTCCTCCTAGAATAGCTGCTTACCATAGCTAAAGAGTCTCTTACCCTTACCAAGAGGAAAGTGGCCACTGAATAATTACAGTGCAGTAACCCCTTGGGTGAAGAAGAAATGTTTGGTGTTGTCAGTTGTATGAGGAAAGAGGAGAATATGTAAAGAATAGGCCAGACAATTCAGTGTGTGTGTGTGTAGGCAAAGGGAAAAGGATTACAGTGTGATATACTGAAGGGCAAAAGAACTTTAGTGGATGCTGAAAATTTTTAAGCATACTGTATGCAGATATATGAATTTTATGGTATGCATATGCTCATCATATGCTGAGTATGCTATAGGACCATTACTCATAGGTCCAGTACACTTCTCATGCGTTGGTATTCAGGTACCCAGAAAAGCAGTAGGAAGCACATCGTCGGGTTTAACTTTCTCCTCTTAACGTTTCGACATCTGAATAGCTTGAAGTCTACTGGCAGAATTGTGCTATTTGTGTGATTCTCCCTTTTATATAGACGCTGTGGGAATATTCATCATAGGCTAGGCTGTCGGTAAGCATACATTTCAATATGACGACATACTTTACTCAAACATCAGTATACATCCAACTGAAATCAACATCACTTCACATACACTCGCATATGCTGCCTGAACACTCTCTATATGCTCACTTAAAGTTAGCGACACCATGTGACACAATTGATAGTTTTTAATTTCTATTGCCCCTAATGGGTCGGAAAGTTGGCGAAACTCTCTGGTATGAGACTGATGTCTTGTCTGGTAAATCCTGAAATGCAGTTGGCATTTAGTTTCCAACTTCTTTTAGAACTCATGGTGGCATAATAAGTAGCGACCTTGCCATTCATTTGAAGGGGCTAAGGTTCGATCCCAGTATGAGATAGAAATTTATTTATATTTGAACACGGTATTGTGTTGATTTTCATCCATATAATATATATATATATATATATATATATATATATATATATATATATACATATATACATATATACAGTATATATATATATATATATATATATATATATATATATATATATATATATATATATATATATATATACATACTCACAAACATCTATCATGCATATCGTTCACAATAACTGGCTGTTACAAATGATTTAGATTCACGTGACGTCTACGTTTTTGTTTGATTTCAAGTAGAAAGTCACAACACTACAATGAACTTTTGCGAATAATAAGCCTTGGTATATATGTACATGAAATAGAATGTTTAATTACGCTTCTACATATTGAACCCCATTAGTTTTTTTATAAGTGATGTCATTTACTATTTTATGTGAGGCTAAAACCGGCTTGTGGCTTAATATGTACGAGTGGTGATTTTAAACATTATTACTTTGTATTTATATTATATATAATGATAAATTTTCAAGATATGTTTGAGGTAGCTATTGTTTCATGAATTACTGATTTTCTTGGTTATTGATGTTATTCTTTCTTTCATGTTTCAGATGAATCCAAAAGATGGCTGGATTTCAGCAAATATTCGACGTGGTCTTCCCTGCAGTATTGTTATCTGGGGCCATATTTTTGTGACTATCCTGTGAATACGTTTGAATCATAATGAAATCATATATCCAAAAAGCATGATTATTACATGATATCGAATTTTTAAACGCTTTGAATTTTGAAAATCATTATTATCTACGACAGAATCTGTAAACATTTTTTGGTACATCCTGGGGAGGTACTGAAATATTTAAGAAAGTTCTTTCTAGTGGAAAACCATCTTGAGAAAGTTTACGAAGAGCAAGGCCGCGATGTATTAGTTTCTTTAATGTGCTTATTGAAGAGTGCTGTGTTTCACAGGTGATTTTATAAAATAAGAACCAGATCTTGTGGTATTTTGTTTGTGTTTGTGCGTGTGTGTGTTTACGAAATAGAAGAAATAAAATCAAAGGAGGAATATTGGTGGATCGCTGTTTTGAACATTATAATGACGTTGTCGCTTCTGAGCTAATTACAAGAAGGCACCGCCATGGAGTGTTGGACAACTCTACAGAACACAATGGATGCTTCTCGTAGTATGCTGCTGCTGCTTCTACTTCTGCTAACAGGCAAGTATTCTATTTAAACATAGCCATTGTGTCGAAGGAAGATCGGCACCAGTAAAGTAAGTGACTTCGGTATTTGTGTCGCCATATAGCTTATAATCAGTAAAGTCAATCGGCGAAATGTGGATTTCTCTGACTATTACTTCTGTCTATATTATTTAATCATTGTGCAAGCACTAGATTTTTGGTTAACGTTCAAGAATAAGATTGCACGTACATTATTATATCACCGGAAACATTCAATACTGTTGAGACAAAGCATTTTTGGATTATGATGTTCGATTTTCTATTTGTTAGTATGTTGCTGACCACGGTCCAGTTGTGTATAGACCGTGGCTGCTTACATATGCTGCTCTGGGCATTTGCGGCATTTGTCGAAAAGTATTTTAGATACCAAAGGACAGCATCAACTTTGTTTTTATATTATATGAGCAGGCAAAATTTGCTACTTACATATAATCAAAACTCTAAATCTCGACCACTTCTGGTAATGATCATAGGTTTCATCTGTCTTATACTGATATAAGAAAGGGATATACAGTAGATGCCGATGAACTCATTATGTTCATCGAAGCTCGGAGTGCTATATGAAATTATTCTTTAATAATCATATCTAGTTATTTAATAAATAAATTATGGGCAGAAATTGGACAGTCGTTCAATGAAGACGGTATAATTATATAATTCATACTTTAAATAATCATGAAAATAAGAATATTTTGTTCATAGGTTCTGTTCCAAGAATTTCTGCTTTTTTCTATACGTATGAATTATAAAACACTTTGTATATGTATTGCACCATAATTAGAAATGCATTATTTCCCCTCCCCGTATTCCCAACAGGTGTTCTAGTTAGATAAAAAAGTATTTATAAGGGAGAAATGTCATTATGATTTATTTTGTTTGCAATTGACTAGTTATGCATGATACCATTTCATCTAAAGCAGTGGGCTCTCGGCCATAGAAACAAATGTTTTCCTTGTGTAGATAAGCATATTATATTTGGGGGAAAATTGTCACTACATCTACTCATAACCAATTAGGTTTTTAAGATTTTACAAGTTTTATCCAGGAACTTTCAGAAGTAGTGATACAATATTCTTAAATACTTCTATATATAATTAAAGTCTTATCTTTGCTCTAAGTACTTTTTTGCTCTCATTGTTATGGTGTTTTACAATCGTTGAATTAGTAAACTTTTTTTCTGAGCAAACATTTGTGACAAATTCATGAGTTGGTAAGGGGAAAGTATCGAGGGTTTTCAATAAGTATTTCAATCCACCAGCCCGCGACAGTGATGTTCAGGGATCTTATGATCTTCAGTTCACCTGGTGAGCTTCTATCACGACACTTGCGCAATATATATATATATATATATATATATATATATATATATATATATATATATATATATATATATACATATATATATATAGCCTATATATATATATATATATATATATATATATATATATATGTATATATATATATATATATATATATATTTATATATATGTATATATATATGTATATATATATATATATTTATATATTTATATTTATATATACTATATATATATATATATATATATATATATAGAGAGAGAGAGAGAGAGAGAGAGAGAGAGAGAGAGAGAGAGAGAGAGAGAGAGAGAGAGAGAGAGAGAGAGAGAGAGAGAGAGTGAGTCCGTACTGTAACACCGATCTCACTAAAATGATATATAGCCTGAATTTATGTGTAATTTCAGGCAATTTGATTTCCAAATTCTACTTGAGCTACCGATTGTCTGATTTGCTTTTTTTAATCTTTTATTAGACTTAATTCTAAAGACCCTGCATTAGAGATCATAGTACTTCATTATTTAAAACGCCTCATTGATCCTCTCTCCTTCCAATGATATTTTATCTTCGATTGAATATTGCGTTCTCATCATCTCTGTTTTTGTTCTATTTATCTTAAGCCCAACCTTTGTGATGTTTGATGCATTCTGGTAAGTAAGCAATAGAAATCTTGTGGTATTCTGCTAATAACAGCTTCATCAGCATACTCTTTTATTATTATTATTACTAGCTAAGCTACAACCGTAGTTGGAAAAGCAAGATTTTATAAGCCTAAGGACCCCAACAGGGAAAAATAGCCCGGGGAGGAAAGGAAATTAGGAAATAAAAAAATGATTTAAGAAGTAACGAACAATTAAAATAGAATATTTTAAAAACATTAACAACATGAAAACAGATATTATTATTATTATTATTATTATTATTATTATTATTATTATTATTATTATTATTATTAATACTTGCTAATCTACAACCCTAGTTGGAAAAGCAGGATGCTAGGTCTGCTAAATTCCTATTACCAATCTAGTCCAATCCTTCTCCACCATCCCCCAATTGTATCATGCAGTGCAAAATCGATGAAGAGTATAAATAACACACACACACACACACATATATATATATATATATATATATAATATATATATATAATGGCTCCCGGGTCTGGGCACCAAAAATCTATTAAACGATGGCCCCTTGCCTGGGAACTAAACATATAATATTATATATATTACGACTGGCAAGCTATACAACCTCTCGAGTTCCAAACTCACCTGTATGTTTTTGCATTAAATCTGTTATACCTGAAAATATTAACACCCGAGCTCTAAGACAATTATATGACTCCTAGACAATAATATACAAAACACTGAATACCCAAAGGTCTCTTAAGTACACTTAAAACAACACTGGGTAATTATTATTCCGATCTATTTAAAACCACCTCTTACTTCAATTCTTTAACAGGATACGAACGAGTATGAGATAAACACTGGTGATCGACATAATACACACTTTGCAAAAATAAATACATTCTATATAAATTACAACACTTTGAAAGAATTTACATAACAACAAAAATAAATCGCTCGAAATATTAAGTCTGAACAAAACTTAGATTAAGACAAAAAATGTTACAATCTGAAAATAATATAATCACTTGACTTGAAATATTATATCTGAATAAACCTTAGACTAAGAAAAAAAAAATAATACTTATGAAAATTATACAATCACTTGTTCACTTGAAATTAAATTTTACACCAACTTCTAAGTTTGATACCCAGATCACAATACAAATACTTTTCAGTTATTACAGAGCCAGTTACAGAACTACACAATGCCAACACTCACCCCAACACAATAAATCTAAAATGACCTTTTGACTTCTTTAGTTACATTTCAACACATGATTTACGTTGGGGCACAGAATCACTTTGGTGATGACACACTATAGGTACTGAGAGAGAGTGAGGGAGGCACTTTGGCTCTTTCACTGGACAGCTGCTTCTTTACTGCTGCTTTGCAGCCCTGGCGACCGATATATAAGACTTAGCTACTTCCAGAATATTCCAGGTCCGAGATTGGAAGCGTGGGGGTTGGCGTAAGGTTGCCTAAGATTTAACTCACAGACATGTACCCACGCAACAGGGAGATGAACTGTCTCAGTTAATTCCTCCCACCTTTGTCCTCAAAAAAAAAAAGGGGGGGGGGGCTTGAGAATCTTCCAAACCATGTGGCAAATAAGAATTGCGCATCTTCTCTCAAACATGACGCAATACCTCATCAAAAAAAAAAAAAAAAAAAAACATTCACATAAGCCCTTGTTCCTATCTCGTATGGTCACATAACACAATCAAACATTATTACGTAAGGTTTCGTAACCAAATGCGTGAGAATAAAAAGCTATTTCTTAGTATTAATGTAAATTTACATATATTTACTTGAATGAAGAATAAAATGAAATTAACGACGTAAGTCTTACGTAATTTATATACAAATCTTAATTTGCGTAATTTACATACAAATCTTAAATCTACACGAGAGGAACTCAGGTTATTCACCTCTTCAATACACAAATGAAAACAAATAAAATACATAAATAAAGTACTGTATCTACTCTACACTAGACCAACTTCGTAAGAATATATATATATATATATATATATATATATATATATATATATATATGTATATATATATATATATATATATATATATATATATATATATATATATATATATATATATATATATATATGATTCTTGTGTTATTTCATTTTTGATGCATGAAAACTAGAAAATATCTTATTTTCATGTACTGATAAGTTGATAAAAATACGGTGTTATTTAGAAATGATCATGAATTTTATTTCAGGGTTTTCTATCATCACAGTTCTGATGTTTGAAAAAGTGAATTTAGTTATATCTTTTACGTGGAGTTTTCAAGTTTGACACTAACAGTTCGTCAGGTGTTAGGGCTGTTTGTTTTTTCACAACTCGGTTGACGCTTAAATGAGGATAATTAAAGGTTGTCATGGAAAGACGAACATATAATCATTAGGTGCAATCAGCCCCCAGACAGTGAATTATCTCTTGATCTCTTTGTCCATGATTGGGTTCACTTCATATATGATTTCCGTTTTGAATTCATGTTTGTTCAATTTTTAATGGAGTGTACTCTCACATCACTCCGTGTATATAATTGAATTACCTGTGTTTCCCCTTTATTGTATACGAAGCCAAGGGCTGAATTTTTCATTTCAAACAAACACACTCAGTCTTTGCCGTCTTGGCTTGGGCTACTGCCGTACCCGTAAAGCTACTCTGGTTTGAACGTCTCCCAATGAATTTATACTTACAGGTTTTGTTGCCAAAAGGACTTTGGGCATTTGTTTTCGAGTCAGGGCAAGTAACCAGAAAAAGAGGTTTAATTTGTGTAAGCATAGTTTTTCTTTCACGTGCTATCTAGGGTAATTTTATCGGTACACTATATTATTATTGTTATTACTTACTAAGCTACTACCCTAGTTGAAAAATAGGAGGCTATAAGCGCAGGGGCTCCAATGGGAAAACTAGCCCAGCGAGGAAATGGAAATAAAATAAAAAAATAAAATATTTTAAGAACAGTAACATTAAAGTAAATATTTCCTGTATAAACTATAAAAACTAACAAAACAAGAGGAAGAAAAATATGCTAGAATAGTGTGCCTGAGTGTACCCTTAAGCAAGAGAACTCTAACCCCAAACAGTTGAAGACCATGCTACAGAGGCTATGGCACTACCCAAGACTAAAGAACAATAGTTTGATTTTGAAGTGTCCTTCTCCTAGAAGAGCTGCTTACCATAGCTAAAGAGTCTCTTCTGCCCTTACCAAGAGGAAAGTGGCCACTGAACAATTACAGTGCAGTAGTTAACCCCCTAAGAGAAGAAGAATTATTTGGTAATCTCGGTGTTGTCAAGTGTATGAGGACAGAGGAAAATATGTAAAGAATAGGCCAGACTATTCGGTGTATGTGTAGGCGAAGGGAAAATGGACCGTAAGCAGAGAGTAGGATCCAATGTAGCACTGTCTGGCCAGTCAGAGGACCCCATAACTCTCGCGGTGGTATCTCAACGGGTGGCTGGTGCCCTGGCCAACATACTACCTCTCTTGTTACAGAAGTACCTATAGCGTTGATTTATGTATTAAGTTTGTTTCTGTTTATTACTTTACATGATTTTGCTTTCATGGAAGTATTCAAGCAATGTTTTTTTATTGCTTAATACTAGTGGTTCGTTGGTAAAGTGTGCTTACATTATTTCGTTCTCCTTCAACTATTTATTTATATATCTATATCTATTTATATGTGTGTATACACACACACACACACACACACACACACACACACATATATATATATATATATATATATATATATATA
>NC_090729.1:146670883-146685883 GCF_036898095.1 Palaemon carinicauda
TTGTGAGTATAAATAATTACCTTACTGCAGTATATATCTGACCAAGATTTCATCAGTGATAGGTATTTATCATAATATTTTTTCGAACCCATAAGTTATGCTTTACTGTGTTTGGGATGCATAAACCCACCAGTCATTATAACAAATTCATGAACTTAAATTTTTTAAGGCTTCGAGTTAAACTATTTGATATTCTGATGTGAATTTGTAATTGATTTACTGGCACCAACCGATAGTGTGAACACTACTTTTCACTTTGTATCTTAAAAGGTAAATAATTAAAGAACCAATATCGTAGGTTATTATATAAATGTTAGTAAGTATTTACAGTGAATTACAGTTGTAGTTTGTATCTTTGAATCAATATAGATGATGATCTTGTTTAAATACTATATTCACGTTCATAAGTACCGGTACAATAGTTTTGGATGGTGTATGCAGTATTTTCTGTCTTGTTTTCCTGAAACAGAGCATTTGATGTACTGATTTTCTTAAGAAAGCTATTGTAATCTCTATTTCATTTATTAATACTGGAATGCGTGAATCACACAACTTCCTTTCTGTTTATATTTTTTCCTCTCATTTGTATTCCTAGACACATTACCAGTCAGGGCTTTTATTGACACCCAGTAACACCATAATCTGAAAAATAATTACTCCAGAGAAGTTTATTCGTTTTTTCTTCTTTTCAATTTCGTAATTAAAATCATTCCTCCTTGTGGTAATGCAAGGCATAATCACTTTACTTAATTAATTCTTGCTCCAATGAAAAATAAGCAATGAATTCGTTGATAGAAAACATATTTATATTTTTGGGAACGAAATTTACTGTCCTAATTATTTGGGTATTCCTTGTTTTCACAATATTTATCTTTCTTTTTATCAGTTTTAATTTACATTGGTCTTATATGAAATAATGAATTTGAATTATAATTTGACTAGATTTTTATCTTTTAGATATATCTACAGTTCATTTTAAAGAGGTTCTAGTAATCATTATCATTAGCTGCTGAAATGAAAAAAGTCCTTTTCTTGTGTTATGTATAATAAGAGTAAACCATATAATATGGGACCTAGATAGGTGCTTTTGTAGATTTAGCGAAGGCTTATGCTAGAAGGCCAAGAGAATTGATTTTTTGATGCTTGAGGAAGAGGAGAGTGCCGAAGAAGTTGGTTAGAAGGGTAGAAATGATATACAAAAGAACAATGACAAAAGTAATAACAGCTGTTGGTGAATCAGATGCCTTTGAAGTTATTGTTGGATTACGCCAGGGTTCAGTATTAAGCCCGGTTTTATTTGTGTTGGTCTTGTATGTGCAAAGTGGTAGGATCAGAAATGAAGAGTTGTGTTCGTTGCTTTATGCAGATGATTTGGTGATTACTGCTGAAAATATGGAAGAATTGCAGAGAAGGGTGGTAGAGTGGCAAGAGATTTTGTAAAGGGGTGGCTTGAGGGTAAATGTGGGTAAGACTGAAGCTATAGGGAGCAGTAAGGAAGGTAGGAACAGGATAACCATGCATGAAAGTAGAGGAGCAGTTATAAAACAGGTAAAACGATTTACATACTTGGGGTCTACTATAAATCAGGGGGGAGGATGTGAGGCTGAAATTGGGAATAGGATGAAAGCAGCATGGGGAAAGTGGAGGGAGGTAGCATGAGACGTATGTGATAAAAAAATGCTAACCAAGGTAAAAATCAAGATCTATAGCACAGTAATAAGACCAACGTTAATGTATGAATCAGAAACTTGGCTTTAAGACGTAGAGAAAACAAAGCTTGAGAGAACACAGATAAGAATGCTGAGGTGGATTACGGGAATATCATTGCTTGAAAGATTGAAAATGATGAAATAAGAATAATAGCAGGTGTGGTAAAGATTACTGAGATGATAAGAGTGTCACGACTGAGATGGAGTGGGCACGTGTTGAGGATAGATGGTAGGGAGGGAGTAAGGAGGGCTTGTGAGGAACGTGTTAAGGGGAAAAGATCAAAAGGGAGGCAGATAATTAGATGGCGAGGTAAGGTGAAGGATGACATGGAGAGAAGAGTTTTGGTGGAAAAGGATGCCTTTAATAGAATGCATTGGAGAGGGAGAATCAGGCAACCGACCCTTTAATGTAGGGATGACGATGGGGAAGAAGATAGAGGACTGATTAACCTGCAAATATATTTCACAGCGAATAAAGAATTTGATATTGGATGGATATGGCATGGGCGATTTATGTGTACCAATTACCAGCACTTCGAAGTCGTTCATTGATTTTCACATACTCAAAGAAGTCTCCGTACGATAGGTTGGAAATAAGTTTTATGTTTATTGATTCATAGAAATACTTTCTACTAATTTGCTTGCAATTAGAAAAATACAGTAAAAACTAATATTATGAATCAAAACATTGTTCTCGAATACTTACTATTCAAACGTATATACTGTATTTGAGTTCGGCTTGTCTGTTAATAAGGTTAATTACTTAGTTTAAAAATTGGTATCCCAAAGTTCTTTCTGCACGTGTGTGTTTGTTCGGGACCCCACATGTTATATTGATTCTTAAAGCGATAAACTAAACTGGGATCGTTCATGGAGGTTGTTACAGGAGTCCCACGGCATCATTCGAATTTGTCTATTCTATTATTTTTCTTAATGATCAGCTGTTCTGGGCTTCGCTAAGTTGGTTCGTGACTAGCCTTGAAAATAGCTAACCATCTCTTTAAGACTCCTTTTCTTGTGAACGGGAGGAAAAGAAAAAGGGGTGGTATTGGAAGTGAGATCATTTTTATTTTATCTCGCTATAGAGATTTCGAAGAAGGTTGAAAGAACGGAAACTCAAACATTTTAAGATATTGTGTTCAGGAATGCTGTGTTGTTAGCATTGTGTTGATGGATTTTTTTCCTACAAAGTGACTTTTATTTCTCTGTAGGAAATTGAAGGTTTAGAAAATTCCTTAGAGTTGAAGGAATCATATTACCTGTTACTGCTACTGGTATGCGGTAATATAAAAATTTTGAACAGCATGATACACAGAAGTCAAGTCATTCGACATTACTGTAGGACGATGAACCCACACATGTTGACTTTTTTTTTAATATAAACTTCGCATGCAAGAATTATTATTTATGGGCTCTTGCTGACTAGACTGGTAAACTATTATTAGCGTATTGTTATATTTTATTGTGATGTAATTTCAGTTTTTATTGGGGAATTCGTAAATTATTAACACGTATTAATATTAAGTATTGGACTATTTGTAAGCGAAAGATGTTTTTATGGTTAACCTACTATGCATTTCAGGCAAATAATAGTGCGTTTTTTCATAAATATCTGCCATACTAATTACTTGATCAGAATGGTACTTTGACAGCACCTTATTGACCTCCCCCTAATTTTTGATACTTTAATGCACCGGCAAATCTCGTTAATTACGGCATTTACTCTTGTCATAATAAAGCCCAAGTCACGTGAATTGGGTAAGTAGGTGAAGCAATTTGAATGCGTACACTTCCCCGTACCTCCCCTCTCCTTTCCTCCCTCTTTCTAGACCCTCCTCCTATCCCTCCAGTAACCCCCTCTCCTAGTCTCTCCGGTGTCGCTTACTATACCTTTTCTGTAACTATTATATTTGTTAGTAACTGATAGAATTAATATGTTGGATCCTTTTTATAATTCTTATTAACATTTCATGATATTGTTGTATTTCGTCAGGGTGTATAAGGAGTTTATAGCCTTTAGACTATTTATCCAACTTGATGAACCTGCCCTGAGGGCTTCTTTCAACTGTGTTTACATTATGAAACGCGTTTTCCAAAGGCAGGATTGATGGGCTTTATTCTCCTTGAAAGGTTTGTGTGGAATAAACAAAAGCTGTAGAATGCAAACAGAATTATGCTGTGACACAAATGATTATAGTCTTTAAAACTATGATGAAAAATCTACAAACTACATAATTTGTTGGATTGATATTTCACAATTACACTCACACACACACACACACACACACACACACATATATATATATATATATATATATATATATATATGTATATATATATACATATATATATATATATATATATATATATATATATATATATGTATATATATATGTGTGTAAGGAGTAAATTATAGGGTAAATATTAAGATTTACATATTAATATGCTTGTGTTTCTTATGCCACATTGTGTTATTGTGAGTCCAACAAACCTGAAGTTTCTCCTACCTGTTAAGACAAATCCTTAGTTTATTGTTAGCTTGTTCCCTTCTGTATATGGAATGGAGACGTAATTCAAATACATTTCTGATTTTACTGGGGCAAATTAACATGCCAGTCATAAATATGATGGGAAAACCTCCTCAGTAAAAAAAAACACTGAGACAACAAACTGCTTAGCCTTAGGCACAAGCCATAGCAGATACTCAAATTATGATTGTTAATGGTAAAGTGAGCAAATACACCGTTAACATTTTCGGTCAACTTATATAACACTTGATTATATTTACTCTACCTTTCAAGGGGATAAAGCCCATCAATCCTACCTTTGGTAAACGTGTTTCATTATATTTACACAGTTGAAGAAAGCCCTCAGGGTAGGTTCATCAAGTTGGATGAAATACAACAATATCATGAAATGTTAATAAGAATTATAACAAGTGATGTGTCAAAGTACAATTCTGATCAAGTAATTAGTATGGGAGATATTTACGAAAAACACACTATTTTTTGCCTGAAATGCATAGTAGCTATCTTTCTCTGTTCAGTGCAATCATGGGGTAAACTGTAGCAAATAATGAAGTCATGAATATGAGACTACTACGGAAGATAATCTCGAGTTCATATTTAAGTGTCCCAGTGTAGTGTGCTTTGGGACATTATGGATTTGAATCAAACAACTTCTTATTTTGTACAGTACCTTTTTACTAACTACACACCCGTATATATAAACATATACATTCATAATTTTACCTTGAATATTAAACTAAACCCTAACCGTATCATTAATTTTCATTCACTGCATACTGTTTTGCACCAGTAAAATTTGTTTATATTTAAAAAAAAAAACTATCTACAATCATCATTTTCAATGAAATTTGTCATAAATCGAATACATACTTTTAAACAAACATAAACACCATAAACCAAAACTTATCACAACCCCTTGGCAAATACGTTACTCTACTATAAATCAATCACAAAAGTGGCTCAGATGAAAATAGGTCACTGCACTAATCTGGAACAGCTCCATTCAAAATAGTTATTGTAACGGAGTTTATTTAATAGATTTTTTGGGGGGCCACCCTGCAAGCAGACAGTCTTTAAAAGATGTACATGTGATTATTTTGATCCTTTGGCCATTGCTTCTTGAAATACTAAGCCTAAGCGTAAATATAATCTATGATTACTTCATCCAACTTTTAAGATAAGTTTCAGCAAGAACAATTGAATAATTGAGCTCTACAGGGAGAGCACAATGTGTGGCGTATACAGCAATCACTTCTGCACATTTTTATGATTACCTTATGTTATTGTCTATCGTCTATCGCAGTTGTCATCGATTATTTACCTTCTTATAATTTATCGTTGACAAAAAAACATTATTACATTGCTTTCTTTGGTGTGGAATTTGATGTTGCCACTAGACTAGAGTAAGACTACTTTCTAACCTCAAAATGTGGGAGTTGAAAGGTTTTCCTTCATGAAAAATATGTCAAATTATTATGAAGTCTATAGAAGGTAATTGTAAAGATCAAGTAGTTGCACAAGATCCATATTTTCAAAGTGAAAAAATCTTAAAATTTATTTATACTGTACGTGATGCTTTGGTTTCGAATGTACACTAGCTCATGTCAAAATTTGAAACCAAAGCATCACGTATACACAAGTTTAAGGTTTTTCATTTAAAAAAATATGGATCATGTGTAACTACTTGTTTTATAATTCCCCTTACTCTAATTTCCATTATGGCAAATTGAATACAGCACCATACTAGTGGCTTGAGCTTCAAATTCCACAGAAAAAAAAGCACACCAAAATCTCTCTCTCTCTCTCTCTCTCTCTCTCTCTCTCTCTCTCTCTCTCTCTCTCTCTCTCTCTCTCTCTCTCTCTCTCTTTTATATATATATATATGTATATATATATATATATATATATATATATATATATATATATATATATATATATATATATATATATATTTATTTATTTATTTGTATACACACATTTGTATGTGGGCCTTCCGGATTTGATGATTATGATTTGGCTGATAAACTCCATTTGATATATTATTCAATAATTATTACTCAAGAAACTGTAAAATCCAAATACCCGTCACTTATTTCTACCTATGCAAAAACATTATATCTGGTTGGTACATGAGGACAGCACTTTAATATTTTATGGGCAGACGATCATTTAGTTTGTGTAGACTAAGAAAATTTTAGAATATATAATAATTGAATGTGAATAAATGTAAATACAGCAATTTTTCTAAAAATTGAAATGAGAAAGGAATTTTTATATTGGTAATGCTAATTTTTAAAGAAAGGTATCATGGACAGTATAAAAACTTTGAGGTAAACAGGTTAGGCAAAGAATGTAAAGGAAAATATAATTTTGATGAGATTAGTGGTTCCTTTGTTGAAACAAGATTAATCATGTTTTGAGTCCTCAGAAAGAATGATTGAAAGGATGACGATAGTGTTATTCGTGGATAGTACTGAAAAATGTATACAACAAATATTGTATGTTATAAACACATATAGTACAAATAAAATAAGAAAAAAAGATATATTTCAAGGTATTCAGGTTAAGGCCAAGTAGCTAGAGGAGAAAAATATTTTACATGTCTAAAACAAATGTTGTTACTGGTGGTTTTAAGATCAGAAAATCGTTGGCCGTTAAGGTGCTATTGGCCCTTTACTATTAGTAACTAGTATTGGACAGAACGATTTCATAGCAAAAATAGATTTTTCTTGTACTTGAATTGATACTGGCAATAATGTAGCCAGTTATAAGTTTATTTAATCTATATTTAAAGTCACTCGTTAAAATTACCAATATTTCAAGGTAGCTTAAGAGGATAGAATTAGAGAATCCGTATTACAAGTTCTGCGCTTTGTGTTCCTTACGTATAATGTTTGTAAACTTGTACTTGTGTTGACAAAGCAGTTTGATTGAAAAAGAGTATAAATTACCTCGTTTTTGAGCCAGTCTGTGTATACATTGTTTTAGTAATCTTAGGTTAGCTTATTTCCCCTATGGTTTATATGACACTCTGTGGTCTGTGTATGTAGGCTATCTCCCCATATGAAAATAGCCAGAGCAGATTTAAATTGTATATTTTTTTTTTTCCTGGGCAGTTTTTTTTCTTTCACTGAAGGTAATCTTGGAGCTGTTGGCAATTGGGTCTGCCTCATACATATCCTATATTTGTCTTTTTTCTCTCTCACACTTTTATTCCGGGCCTGTGTCCCATTCTTGTAACTGATACTTTTTCCATCTGACCCAGGAACTTTAGAATTCTTAAAGGTGAAAGTGGCTTTAGAGGAAGCGCTGCCATATTTAAATCGGCTTTTGTTTCTGTTGCATCTTACACGTATGCAGCAAGTGAAATCGACAAAGCTTCAACTTTTGCCAGGATTTAGAAATGTTTCATTTCCAAACGGTTATGATGTAGTGAAAACTTTAAGTTTTCCTGTACGAATATAAACTACAGATTCATGTGGTATTAGAGAATATTATCTATTTCATGCTTTGTCATAGATAACTTCTTTTCATTTGAAACTTTATATTCCTGGGATATTGTAACAAAGATTTTGGAGACATGCTATTATTCAATTCACTAACTTTATTATTTAACTAATCAAAATACAATAGGTTACCTATTTATTCCTATGTTATTTTGATCACAACGTAATCTTAATCTTGGGGTAATGTGCGGTATATTTCATACCCACTGTATGGGTGCGGGCTGACAAATTTCTTGTATTAACATTGCAAACACGCATATTCTATTAGAATGTACCAGATATATCATACAGACCTATTGCAGTTACAAGTTTTGTCGACCTCCATTTAAGGTTTTACTTATCGTTTGTTTCTAACAAATCAGAAGGATTATATACAGTATTAACTCTGGTGAATCCCTTGACAGGCTGGGAGGAGCGGAGAGAAGAAAAGTCCCCTTTTTGTTCCTTTTTTATTTTGAAGTTGTCTGTCCCAGAAAGTTGGGCGAAGTGCTTCGGTGAATGATATATATATATATATATATATATATATATATATATATATATATATATATATATATATATATATATATATATATATGTATGTATGTATGTATGTATGTATTTATTTATTATATTTGTATATATTTATACTATTCATATGTATATAGGCTATGTTTACATATGTTTTTTGTTATATATATATATATATATATATATATATATATATATATACATATACACTATATATACATACATATACCAAGGCATTTCCCCCAATTTTGGTGGATAGCCGACATCAAACAAATGAAACAGAAAAGGGGACCTCTCTTCTCTGTGTTCCTCCCAGCCTGACAAGGGACTCAACCGAGTTCGGCTGGTACTGCTAGGGTGCCTCAGCCCATCCTCCCCCGTTATCCACCACAGATGAAGCTTCATAACACTAAATCCCCTACTGCTGCTACCTCCGCGGTCAACCAAGGCACCGGAGGAAGCAGCAGGGCCAACTGGAACTGCGTCACAATCGCTCACCATTCATTCCTATTTCTAGCACGGTCTCTTGCCTCTCTCACATCTATCCTCCTATCACTCAAAGCTTTCTTCACTCCATCCATCCACCCAACCCTTGGCCTTCCTCTTGTGCTTCTCCCATCAACTCTTGCATTCATCACCTTCTTTAGCAGACAGCTATTTTCCATTCTCTCAACATGGCCAAACCACCTCAACACATTCATATCCACTCTGGCTGCTAACTCATTTCTTACACCCGTTCTCACCCTCACTACTTCGTTCCTAACCCTATCTACTCAAGATGCACCAGCCATATTCCTTAGACACTTCATCTCAAACACATTCAATTTCTGTCTCCGTCACTTTCATTCCCCACAACTCCGATCCATACACCACAGTTGGTACAATCACTTTCTCATACAGAACTTTCTTTACATTCATGCCCAACCCTCTATTGTTTGCTACTCCCTTAACTGCCCCCAAAACTTTGCATCCTTCATTCACTCTCTGACGTACATGTGCTTCCACTCCACCATTTGCTGCAACAACAGACCCCAAGTACTTAAACTGATCCACCTCCTCAAGTAACTCTCCATTCAACATGACATTCAACCTCGTACCACCTTCCCGTCTCGTACATCTCATAACCTTACTCTTACCCACATTAACTCTCAACTTCCTTCTTTCACACACCCTTCCAAATTCTGTCACTAATCGGCCAAGCTTCTCTTCTGTGTCCGCAACCAGTACAGTATCATCCGCAAACAACAACTGATTCACCTCCCATTCATGGTCATTCTCGTCTACCAGTTTCAATCCTCGTCCCAGCACTCGAGAATTCACCTCTCTCACCACTCCATCAACATACAAGTTAAACATCCACGGCGACATCACACGTCCCTGTCTCAGCCCCATTCTCACTGGAAACCAATCGCTCAATTATATAATAGTGTAGATCCTGTTGTCTCTTTGAATGAGAATCTAGTCAACATAATTGATAGGCGTATCCCTTCTCGTGTCCTAAGGTACCGAATGAAGGACAAACCGTGGTTCAATGATGATTGTAGGCGTGCTTATTTGGAGAAGCAGGAGGCCTATCACCTTTGGAAGGGTAACAGGTCAGATTTGACCTGGAACAACTATACTCAGCTTCGAGCTTTTGCTCAGAGAGTTTATGCCTCAACTGAAAAGGAGTACAATTTAATCATAAAAGAAACCCTCTCTGGTACAACTCAGGAACATAAATGGTGGTCTACCCTTAAATCTGCACTCTTTGGTGTAGATGCAGCAGTTCCTCCTTTACTTAAACCAGATGGCTCAGTCACTCACTGTCCAAAGGAAAAGGCAACCCTTTTGGCTGATGTTTTTGACAGTAAACAGAGTAATGAAAAACTTGAACTTCCTCATTCCTGTTTTCCTGAGGCTAAACTAACTAGTTTAGCTTTTCGATCTCGTGAGATTAAAGCTCTGTTGATGGACCTTGATGCTTATGGAGGTGTAGACCCAAATGGTATTTTTCCTTTGTTTTTTATAAAGACAGCAGATTTCTTAGCTCCAAAGTTATCTGTTATTTTGCGCAAGTTAGCAAGAAGAGGAGCTTTTAGCACTTGTTGGAGAATTGGTAATGTTACTCCTCTATGTAAATGTGTTTGTGGTAGCTCAAGTCCCACTGATTACCGCCCAATTTCCATAACTCCCATATTATCTAAAGTTTTTGAACGTCTTCTGGCAAAACGTCTTAATAGGTTTGCTGAAGGTAATCATCTATTCCCTAGTTTGCAATTTGGTTTTCGTAAAGGCCTTGGAGCATGTGATGCCCTTCTTACAATCTCCAATGCAGTACAGAAATCCCTTGATTGTGGTCGTGAAGTTCGTATGATTGGCCTTGATTTTAGTGCTGCCTTTGACCGTGTTAATCATGAGGCCCTTGTTTTCAAACTGAAACAGTTGGGAGTGGGTGGGTCGTTTCTTAGCATTATTATTGATTTTTTAAGTAGTAGATCTCAAAGAGTAGTTGTTGATGGGCACCATAGTGAGTATAGGAATGTGATATCCGGTGTTCCACAGGGTAGTGTTCTTGGCCCATTACTTTTCATACTATATACACATGACATGTGGTTTGGCCTAGAAAATAAGCTTGTTGCATATGCAGATGATGCTACTCTCTTTGCATCAATTCCATCCCCTGAATGTAGACCTGGGGTTGGTGAATCCCTTAATAGAGATCTAGCTAAAATTAGTGCATGGTGCAAGTTATGGGGTATGAAGTTGAATCCTAACAAAACTCAAAGTATGATTGTAAGTAGGTCAAGGACGGTGGCTCCTCAACATCCCGATCTCAGTATTGATAATGTTTCTTTAAATTTGTATGACTCTTTCAAAATTTTAGGTGTGATTCTTGACAGCAAATTTACTTTTGAGAAACATATAAGGTCTGTGTCTTCTTCAATTGCACAAAAAATTGGCTTATTGAGAAAGTCTTTTAAGATATTCGGTGATCAATCTATTCTGAAGAAGTGTTTTAATTCTTTTATTCTACCTTGTTTTGAGTATTGTTCTCCTGTCTGGTCTTCAGCTGCTGATTCTCATCTTAATTTGTTGGACAGAAACTTACGGTCTATTAAATTTCTTATTCCTGATCTAGATATTAATCTCTGGCACCGTCGTTCAATTAGTTCATTATGCATGTTGCATAAGATTTTTCATAACTCTGACCATCCTTTACATTCAGATCTCCCTGGACAATTCTATCCTGTTCGTAATACTAGGCTGGCAGTTAATTCTAATAGCCAGGCCTTTTCCATCATAAGACTCAATACCACGCAGTACTCTAGAAGTTTTATTCCAGCTGTTACCAAGTTGTGGAATGATCTTCCTAATCGGGTTGTTGAATCAGTAGAACTTCAAAAGTTCAAAGTTGGAGCAAATGCTTTTTTGTTGACTAGGCGGACATGAGTCTTTTTATAGTTTATGTATGACATATTTGTTTTTGAAGTTGTTCATAGTTTATATATGACATATCTGTTATGACGTTGTTACTTTTTTTTAGAATGATTTACTGTTAATTTGCTCTCTTCAGTTATTTATTTCCTTATTTCCTTTCCTCACTGGGCTATTTTTCCCTATTGGAGCCCCTGGGCTTATAGCATTTTGCTTTTCCAATTAGGGTTGTAGCTTGGATAGTAATAATAATAATAATAATCACTTCATTTCCTATCCTAACACATGCTTTACTACCTTTGTAGAAACTTTTCACTGCTTGCAACAACCTTCCACCAACTCCATATAACCTCATCATATTCCACATTGCTTCCCTATCAACTCTATCATACGCTTTCTCCAGATCCATAAACGCAACATACACCTCCTTACCTTTTGCTAAATATTTCTCGCATATCTGCTTAGCTGTAAAAATCTGATTCATACAACCCCTACCTCTTCTAAAACCACCCTGTATTTCTGAGATTGCATTCTCCGTTTTATCCTTAATCCTATTAATCAGTACTCTACCATACACTTTTCCAACTACACTCAACAAACTAATACCCCTTGAATTACAACACTCATGCACATCTCCCTTACCCTTATATAGTGGTATAATACACCACAAACCCAATCTACTGGTACCATTGACAACACAAAACACATATTAAACAATCTCACCAACCATTCAAGTACAGTCACACCCCCTTCCTTCAACATCTCAGCTCTCACACCATCCATACCAGATGCTTTCCTACTCTCATTTCATCTGGTGCTCTCCTCACTTCTTCTCTTGTAATCTCTCTCTCATTCTCATCTCCCATCACCGGCACCTCAACACCTGCAACAGCAATTATATCTGCCTCCCTATTATCCTCAACATTCAGTAAACTTTCAAAATATTCCGCCCACCTTTTCCTTGCCTCCTCTCCTTTTAACAACCTTCCATTTTCATCTTTCACTGTCTCTTCAATTCTTGAACCAGTCTTCCATACTCTCTTCACTTCTTTCCAAAACTTCTTCTTATTTTCTTCATATAAATGACCCAATCCCTGGCCCCATCTCAGGTCAGCTGCCCTCTTTGCCTCACTTACCTTGCGCTTTACTTCCACATTTTTCTCTCTATATCTTTCATCTTTCTCTACACTATTACTCTACAGCCATTCTTCAAAAGCCCTCTTTTTCTCTTCCACTTTTACCTTTACTCCTTCATTCCACTATTCACTGCCCTTCCTCATGCTGCCTCCAACAAACTTCTTGCTACACACATCAGTTGCAATCCCAACAAAATTTTCTTTTAGTAACTTCCACTCCTCCTCTAAATTACCAGTTTCTCTTACTTTCACTGCGTCATATGCCATAATTTTCAACCTTTCTTGATAAATACTTTTTACCCCCAGTTTTATTAGCTCTTCAACCTTTACTAGCTCCCTTTTACATCCACCTACTCTATTCCCCCACTCTTTTGCTACAATTAATTTTCCTTCCACCAAAAAATGATCAGACATACCGTTAGCCATAGCCCTAAACACGTGCACGTCTTTCAATCTTCCAAGCATTCTTTTAGTTATCGACACATAGCCTAATCCACTAATGCCCTTTCTACCCCTCTTCCATTTGCCACTCTTACCTATGTATACTTGTTTTTATCTTTCTTTTTGAAAAAAACTAGAACTTATCACCAACTCTTGCTCAACACGCATATCTACCAGTCTCTCACCAGTCTCATTTTCACCTGGTATGCTATACTTCCCAATGACACCTTCTACCTCTCCAGCGCCCACTTTAGCATTTAAGTCACCCATGACAACTACATAATTCCTTCTACCCAGTCCTTCTACACACCTAGTTAATTCATTCCAGAACTCATTCCGCTCTTCACTTTTCTCACAACCTGGCCCATACGCACTGACAAAATCCCAACATTCCCTACCCAACCTAACCCTTACCCACATTAACCTAGATGATATCTCCTTCCATTCCACTACTTTACCTGTCATCCATTCACTCAGCAATAGAGCCACACCTTCTCTTGCTCTTCCCCTTTCAAATCCCAGAAACTCTACCAGACATATCACCAAATATCACTTCACCTTTCCTTTTTATCTTTGTCTCACACACAAAGCCAAGATATCCGTCTTTCTATTCCTAAACATACTTCCAATCTCACATCTTTTACTCTCTATCGTACTACATCCACGCACATTCAAATACCCCAAAACTAGAGCGCGGGAAGCAGTCACTCTCCCCCCACCTCCACCTCTTTGATGTCTCACAGTATTATAATACAGGAGAGGGGGTTCCCAGCCCCCTCGTCCCATCCCTTTTAGTCGCCTCTGACGACACGCAGGGATACGTTGGCGCTATTCTATATACTGTGTGTGTGTGTATATATATATATATATATATATATATATATATATATATATATATACACACACATATATATAGATATATATGTATATATTTATATACATATATATATATACATATATATATATACATATATATATATATATATATATATATATATATATATATATATATACATATATGGATTTATAGATATACATATATATACATACATGTATATATATATATATATATACATATACATATATAAATGCATACATACATATATATATATATATATATATATATATATATATATACATACATATATATACTGTACATGTATAAAACAGACTAAAATACAATAAGATCTAAAATGAAATGATGCCAATGGGTGTACCCAGCTCTAGTTGACATGTGTTTGAACTTCAGATATACAGTGTATATATTTGAGGTGAGTCAAAGTAACGTCTGTAGCATAGTAGGATTTTGTTCTGTCATGAAAAGTAAACGTTTATTTTCTTTGCTTTCAGGCCCTATTTAGATTTATAGTATTACTCAAGTTATTTAAAGTCTGGGATGGGGTAATGGCGTGAGTGAAATTCGTTGTGCGGCCTGGTTGTCATTAAAGGGTCATTGAGTCTTAGGTGCACTACTTTTGATAATTTTACCCTATCTATATTCTTACTTCATTTGTTCTTTCTTGCTATGGAAATTCTTCAAATTGGTCTGAATTGGGTAATATAACTCTAGCTTTATATTTCCTATTACTTACTTTTTTTTATATTCCTGCCTGTTGCCAAACACTCCATTTCATGGCTGCACTATTTTTTTTCATCCCATTGATTCCAGTTCCAGGTTGTCGCAACATGTTTTCATTAATCAATTTAAATGTAACCTTTATTACTTATAGGACGTCGAGAAAGTTACAGATAT
>NC_090729.1:146690883-146693383 GCF_036898095.1 Palaemon carinicauda
GTATGATTAGTTTACAGGTACCTTTTCCACCCAACTAGGACCATCAATGGCTTGGCAATGGCTGCTGATGATTTGGGAGGTCTATAGCCCCTTGTCCCTAGCTCAGAAGAATAATAAGGTTGTAGACACCTCTGAAAACTAATGTTATTAGAGCTCGAAATCCCGAACTACAAAATGCGAGCCATGGACTCTACGAAAAGCCTAAACTTTGCACAGTGAGTACCGAACGATAGGTTATATCCGAAATTATTCAAATTCATTGAAGTGAAAATCAATTCAGGTTTTCTGTATAAAGGTTTTTCCCTATCATAAACGTGTCATATGAACGGGAACCCCACCCACACTCATGTCAGGCCTAGCGACTACGCACTGGAACACGATATGGGCCCTTCCCTTGCTTCATGCTCGGTATATGGCTACCTTCTCAGGCAATTGTCTACAACGTGAACAGGAACTTCTTGGAAGAAAGCGCAGAAAGAGCACCTATACTGCCATCCTGAAAAGCAGTTACCCGGTCAGCTATGGCACCAAGTGAAATGACTGTCAAATTTGTTCTACTTTTAATCAAAACCTTGACAAATATAAACTAAAGAAACCAACATTCTCATCAAACAAAACGATCCGGACTGAACCCGCTACAGGTTTTGATGCCTTTCATAACTTTTTTTTCACTAAGTATCAGCGACAGTATTATGCCATCTAGGAAAATCTCTGTAAAAAGAACGGGCCTTGGGTTTTACTTTAATTATGGTATGTAAAAACATCAATATAATTTTGGAAATACGCTACTTTTCGAGAGAGAGAGAGAGAGAGAGAGAGAGAGAGAGAGAGAGAGAGAGAGAGAGAGAGAGAGAGAGAGATGTGGTGATCTGTGAAAATGTGGTGGCTGTTGTGAAATATAGATAAAATCAGATGCCCCATGCAGGTAAAATTATAGTATTAATCCTCCTAGTGCCCTACCCCTACCGTAGTGTCCATTTCTTGCCGTTCTTAGTATATCACATGCACGGTTGTATCTGGAACGTGACCACGTACCTATTGTAATGCATTTTACACAGTTATATACAAAATGGTTTTATTTGGATACAATGCTGATAATAGATTGAATTTCATTCATATGGTATACATTGTTCTCAGTTTCATATCATTTATAACCTGATCTTAATATGAAAGTTTAAAGATACTTTTACTAGACGCGTAAGAGCTCTTTTTATGTAAAATACGTTGAGATTCTGAGTAAATAAATTGGACTTCATAAAAAATATATTCTTTATACGAAAATGAAAGTGAACCGAACGTTAGAGACTAATTTGCATATGCAAGAGTCTTTTCCTTTTCTCTGTATTATATAAATATTTGAGGGCGGCCGGGCCACATGCGGCATAACATTTTATCGAAGTATCCGCAAGATTAAATTTGGGTGTAGCAGGTGATGCAAGTTATAAGATGGCACAGCTGTAGCAAATGATGATCCTTTCCCAAACTATATCCCATCCTTTGATCGTTTGTTGGCCTTACCCAATATCCAGCTTTTCCTCGTTTGTACGGCACGGTTGCTGCTTCAACCATCCTATTTTGAAGGTAAGGTATCCAATAGTACTTCGAACGTTGTTTAGCAAAAGTTTTCGCTTTCGAGAGACTGCTTGGGGCAGTCTTCTTTTTCATCAGGAGATTACGACCATCATGATTGTGAGCTAACTAGAGCTATCCAGAGTCATTTTAGTATTAATTTTCCTGGATCATCATCATGGTGTTGGAGGATACAGTACATGATGTTACGATGTTCATAAAAGGCATTTATTAAGCTGTTGATGTTAAAGATGATATTTTGTAAGGTGGTTAAATCTTGCTAGGTTTTGAATGAATATCGTTAGTTTCTTGAAGGAAAGAAATAGAATCGGAGGAGAAAGGGCGTTGTTTTATTGGTAAATTTCATAATTTAGCAACACCGAAATACCTTTAACTTCCGAATAGTGGATGAACCTCTTAGAAAACTTATTCATCAAAATACCTATTTTATACCAAGAGACAGAATGTTCCTCAGTCTTGAGTCAATCTCTTCCGCCAACACGACTCTCATTCTTCTTTCCAATATGTCGTTTAAATCGTCTTTCTCGCATTTTCTAGTTTCCGATCGTTTTCAGATATTTTGTATACTCACAGTGCTATATTTCATACATTTATTATTCTGTATCGCATTTCTCGACCCTTTTACCATTACGTGTTACATTTACTGTCGAATAGTTATGCAAATAAAGTGTTTTTGTATACATGTATAAAGTATATTATGTACACATAAAGCATTAATACATATACATGCACACACACACATACATATATATATATATATATATATATATATATATATATATATATATATATATATATATATACAATTTCAGATATGAAATGCTGCAACTCATCTTGCAGAAAGTGTGTAATATGATTTATTTATTGAATTTTGAGGGTGTGTGCAGTGTATGGCTGAAAATAAGTTTAA
>NC_090729.1:146700883-146703383 GCF_036898095.1 Palaemon carinicauda
TATAAACACTTTTCACGGCTTTCTCTATTCGTTTCTAACACACTAAAACCTGTTGGTATCATTGTTTTGACTGCATCTTTTGTGATTTTTTTCCATACAAGATAGGTCTACCATATGAAGATTTTCAATAATTATTGATAATATTATAGAATGTATTGCAGATAATACATCTTTATCAAAATCAACAATATATTAGTCTTGTATTTTCTCCAAATTAGGATTCAAAATCACGAAAATATTGCGTATACCATAGACATTCATTAAAGCTACTGACCTTAAACAAATTTTCAATACTTGTTCATACCTACCCATTCCTTGCCTAAAATTAAATTGAAAGTACACTGGTTTATCATAAGCTAAGTTACTAAGCTGTATTTGAGTATCAAGTGTTATTGTTTGCGGCATCCATTTCCTCTTTGTTAAACATGAACTAATATTTATTAATTTTTTTTTTTTTTTAGAATTTTTTCACTTTCGCATAATCATTTCAGCTTAAGATCCTTTCAATTGTATTTTAGGATAATGTTATTCTTTAAATGATTTACAAAAACAGATTTTGGTAACATTTCAAAAGAATATGTAAAAATTTCATAGACATTATCGACTTTAAGGCAGAGCAGTGAATTGAAGAAGGTTGTGTTTCTTGTTGGAAAACTTTTTCCACGTAGTTATTGATGGCAGCTGCAGGATTTCTTCCTGGAACGATAGAGATGGAACTGAATTGGGAACTAGAAGTGAGAAAGTTAGGATTACCTTGCACGAAACGATCCCAACAAGAGTTGGATCAGGAGTTGAAAATACAATGGATAAATACCCCGTCGTAACTGAAGACAGGTTTTCAAAGCGCTGAATTTCTGTCAAAGGTCTGGTATGAAAATGTAGGCAATACCTTTTCATGGTCGTGAAATTTTTGAAATGCATAGTCCCTTTGATTAATAGGATTTCGGCAATAATAGGGTTTCGATAAAATAACCGAGTTATTTTATTTTAATAAATACTAATCCATAGCTTAAAGAAGGATTTTTAAGCCACATGATGCCAATTTAGCATGTTTTTGATTAGATATTGAGCCTTTCCTGGAAAGGTGGGAACCAATTGGTAAAGACATAAAAGTTCAGCTTATGTAGTTTTTTGTAATAAAATTAATGAGGTCTTTGATAGTACAGTATATAAACTTGGTTAGGTCATAATTGATTTAAAGTGAAGGATTTTTACAGTATTATTTGGCTAACATTTATCCAGATGTAAAATAGGTTAAAAAGTACTAATATTGATTCTAATTTATCCGTTAGCTTATTTTAAGATAATCAAACATTTTTTGTTTTTATGCTATAGAGAGTAAACAAGTCTCCATGGCTTAAACTTACGAAGATATATATTGCATGGTAGCGAGTTTAATGGAAATGGAAGTTGAAGATTGTGTTGATGCTAAACAAATTAATGTATTAATGCTATACCTTGATACCACGGATGCTGCTTCTGAGTACATAAAGGTCATCTTTCCTTCTGAATGGGCATTTAGTCCAGTGGAAAATAGTTAGGCATGTACAAATTTCTTTTTGCCTGGTAGCATATATTATAGGGTGAATGGTAAAGCTAATAATGAATAAAAAAAAAAAGATGTTTGCTTGATTTGTGTTTGCAAACCAATGATATTTAAAGGGATGTAATTAAGATTTTAGGGGTATTGTACGTACAATTAATGATCACATGATTGACAGAATGAGCTTGAGTATAGTAAGGAAAGAAAAAAAAACGTGTGGTTTCACATTTTAAGAAATTGTATGTAGTAACAGAATGTTAACCAGTCCAAAGGTATCAAATAGTTTTAAGTATTAGTATATATTATATATATATATATATATATATATATATATATATATATATATATATATATATATTTATATATTTATCTATCATTTTTTTTAATTATAAAAGTAACTCCCTTTTGATTTCATTATTTTAGTAAAAGTGTCAGTTCAAGGCTAGCTAAAGTTTTAACATAAGCATGATGATAAAATATATACTTTTTTTTGCGGGGGGCGGGGTTCTTAGAAAAAAGTTAATTACTAGCTGTAAGTTAATTGAATCTAAATAACTATTAATCTTCTACTAGATGAAAAGCGTCTTTAATGTTAAAATTTAATTATAAAATTAATACGGATGATCCTAACACCTTGAAATAGAGCTGATTTAAAAAAGGATTAAAACCGTAATTGTGATGGGAAGTTGATGCAAACAAATCCAGCCGTAGGCTCCAGTTTGTTGTTATTTCAGAAAGTTTTTTTATCCATAGAAGGAAATAATTGGATGTAAAAAAAAAACTTTAGGCTCAAACGGTAACCCGCTCTCAATATATACATTATTTCAATACTGAATATTTCAACTGGCAAGGGCTATCCTAATTATATTTTCTTCTTATCAGATATGGTTTACAGAAAATCATAAATTAGAAAAAATAAATACGCTATACGTACATATATATATATACATATATATA
>NC_090729.1:146708383-146715883 GCF_036898095.1 Palaemon carinicauda
ATGGTCATGGTATTACTTTCATAGAATAATGAAATCTTACATTTTATAAATCTAGATTGTGTCGTATTATTCTTGAGAACGGTAAAATTTAGAACCAATATTTGCCTATTGACTAACTATAATACTGCTTGATGCATGAAAATATGAAGATCCTTCATTTATTTTCGAATGCAATATTTTTTTTTATAGATGACTATTATTTATATTTTTGCATTTTTTACCTTTACAAAGACGGCAAGTAACCATAAAATATACAGCTTTCCGTGAAAGATGTATGCATAAGAAACTGGAGTCTTAACTTCAGTTTTGCAAATATATTTTCTGCAGATTAAGCCTCGCTCACACGCAAGCTAGTATGCTTTAGAAATACGACCTCACAGTTCGAAAAGAGGAGTGGTTCCGTGTTTACTTGTTTCTTGTTTGTTGAGAAACCCTGTTTCCATCCTTGCTGTCTGTGACAGGAGATGTCTTCTTTGGTCGTCTTGGTTAACTTTAAGGCTGATTCACACAACCCGTATTCTTTCCGACTGGCAGGCCGTCGTTTAAGCGGCGTCTAGCTTTCTTACGTGTATTCAAATGCGACTGTTCACACCAAGGTCCTTTGAAGGACCTTGGTTCACACAACTCCTCAGCCTGACGGCGGCCCACGGTCGTCAGCCGTCCGAGTCGGCTCGGCTTTCTTCCCAAACAAACCCGGCCGGTTTGACGGCCGTTACCAACCCAACCAACGGGTGGAATGATGCTTCGTGTGAACAAGGACCCGTATCGTACCCGTTCTTTTTCGTGGTCTGCAACCTCGACTTTTCCTCATAGAGTCTTACAGTGTACAATTAGTTCATTGTTGACAGTTGACACCATGGGTGAGAAATTAATTGAACTTGTGTGAGGGTATGAAGAGTTGTTTGACCTGATGAAAAATTTTCTTTGTGAAGTAAGAAAACTTGTTTTCAGAGATGAGAGCAAGGATAAATTTTTTGTTTTAATGAAGGTTCATCTGTATTGTGAATCATTTACCATAATGAAACTCTTTCATTGTTTGCAATTTTTTAATTTAAGCAAACAAAGTCTTTCCTTTGGAGTTATGGCTTCTTGGCAATTTGTGTTCTTCCTGGGTAGGCCCATATCAATCTTTTGTAGCAAACAGACAAACTTTGCTTTTGGCATTATGAAATATTGGAAAAATTTCACTTCATCATCTGCCAGTTCTTTATACAGTGTCCATATCTCTCCCTCCCTCTTTCTTTTCTTTAATAACATGTAAAAATCCCTTCCCTTTTCGTTGGAATACCTCTTCCTCCTCCTCTTCTAGTAGAAGAGCAATTAACGCCAAATTTCTAATGCTGAGAGAATTATCTCCCATGATACCCATGTGACAGAATATAAGTAAACAATGAAAACCGCTCCGGGGTAAACGGAAAGAAAACGGGTCGTGTGAATCGGTCTTTATGCCTTTGTAGATATTTCATTTGTAAGCAACGTTTTAATTCAAGATTTTCAATCTCGTATGCAGAATTCTGGAAATGTATCAGCAATGACGTAGTCTTTTGAGGACGACGATGAACAGTAGATGCCCTGATTTTTTTCTTTTTTTTCTTTGGATTGAAAACTTTTCGTAGTAAATAATCTGCTGGTCATAGATACTTTTAGCTTGTAGAGGAAAAATCTACATAAGTTGGAGTTTGTCATTTTAATTTCTTAGTAAACCACAATTTGGGCAAATATTAAATCAGATTTTATTAAATCTAAGTTTTAATATAACCACTTACAGGACATGTCCAGATAATAGGTGCTCATTAGAGGATGTGGTAGAAAAATATGTAATCAGTCGACCCCATTTAAAAGTCACGCCCTTAGGACTCCTTATCGGAAATGTCAGCCAGCGCAGCCTAGATGTGTGTGAATTGTAAGGACCAACTCCGTCATATTCTCCCGCGATGCGGACTTTTAATTTTCAAGTGGGAAGGGGATCATTAAGGCCTAATTACGTGGTCCTGGCAATGCTCGTTAATCAAAAGCCCCAGACGACGATCTTCCGTCGGGAATAATAACGACCAATTAGAAGCTTCTAATTAGTCTGTACTTGAGAGGGCAAAGCCTCTCTGCCCTGCCTTATTATTGTGGGCGTTGTTCCTTTTGCCCGATGGGATGGATGCGATGGCATTTTTCAACTGTTAACTTATTTTAAATGTAAATTGTCGGGTCTTTTTACGGTATTAGTTAGTTTACTGTATAGGTCATGCAAATTCGAAAGTATCGCTGGCTTTAGACACTAAAAATAAAATCTATTGATAACCATAAAGACTAACTCAAGGTCAACAAAATCAAGCCATTGTCGCCATTTCCCCAAATCATTCAAATTTTTGCCCCCATGTGCGGGGTTTTCCCTTGTAATTGTATTGGGCGTGGGTGTTTTTTTTATCGATGGTGATGTTAAGAAAGTGTTTAGTGGCTTTTTATGATGGCAAGTGTTCTCAATATTAGTCCGATTGATTCTGGTAAATGATGACCATGTAGCTTGATTAAATGCCAGACGCACCAATTTCCTGAGACGTTTTTTCTATGATGATAAAAAAAAATATCTTATTCACATTGGTGGTCTCTTACTGCCATGTTAGATTTAGCTTTTGTTCTAACAGTGCTCAACATGGACCACCTACTCCTTCCTCTGCATATGTATTGTGAACATGCATGATTCCGTTGTCAACTCTTGATTTGTCCCTTGCATGTAGGTAACCACTTCAGCCACTATGACTTGCTATAATACGATTGATCGTAATTCGTATTTCCGGGGGAGGGTGTTGTGCCGTCAATGCAAATCCCGCAGTACACTGAAGGCATTACTTGATGGTCTTTGCATCGCTCCTGAGACCCATAGGAGTACTCCCTTTTTACCATACTACTATATTCCCTTTCCCGTTTCCCATCTGCCTAACCTTTCTACTTTTACTTCATGATGTGACCCCAGCACCTCCCCTCCCAGTTGCTTTTTGCACTGAAGGCCCTCTCAGACCTCAGCGCTGGGCCTTATGCCTCAAATTCATGTAATCGATCATTTTATCTGATTATTGAACAGGTATGAATTTAATCGTTATTGGCATAAAGATTAGCCAGCCAGTCATTCAAAGCATTTTGATTTAATCTCGATCTAGTTGATGCCGTAATCGATGACTTTCGGCAGTTTCCGAAATGAGGTTTTAAAATGATATGCACCATGGCTTTCATGGTTATCCCGGGTTATATCATGCTGTTTCATAATGTTCACCCTTCTATTTCATTTACGTTTTATTTGAACGACTTTTTATTGGGGGGGGGGGGGGTTACTTAATAAAACTATAAAAAGTAAGGCTAGCTCTTTTAACTCAAGTCATTATAAGGAAAGAAGTCCCTTCTCATGAGATTCATCGAACTACAATTGCTGAAGAACCTAAAGATTATGTGGTGATTGAAACCTCAACACTCGATATTTTATTTAGACTTTAATGGATAAAGTGTTGTTTCAGACAGACAGACAGACCCCACCTAGAACATTAATATTTTGAGTTCAGTTTTTTATTTCATTAGTATTAATAATGTAGTCCCTGTTATTATTATTATTATTATTATTATTATTATTATTATTATTATTATTATTATTATCTTGCACATAGGTCGAGCTCAGGGAAAAATAAGAGATTATGTCAACTTCACGTACAACATCTTAGTGCTTGTCATCGTAAACGTAGATTGCTTTGCCATGAAAACTTGAGCTCCTTTTGACGGCTTTGCTTTCTAAATCCGTAGAATTGGGCTCTGCACTTCCGGTACTCGTCCTCTTCCCTCTTATGCTTAGCGATTGTGATGCCGTTTTTTTTATTCGGGATAAAATTTTACTCTTCTTTCTGGTACAAAACATGTACCATATTTTTTATAAAGGGATCGCTTCATATATTCCGATTTTGATAGAAATGTGATAATTAAGAAAGGTAAGCCCTCTCCTCCGTGGATATTGATTATTTTATTTTTAGAAATAAAGTATTGATAAATTATTTATAAAGTAAATTAATATACCTTTAACTTAGATTTGTTAGTTTACCTTGAAATAGTCTCGGTATAGGGCTTTATTTCTTCAGGCTTCATAGAATATTGATAAAAATATGGTTGCTTTTTATGTTTTTCCAGTCGTCAAACCCACAAAAATATACCGCAGAGCAAAGTCCACAAACGAATTGTTTTGATATGCAAAATGTTTGGAAGCGAAAAAAGTTTGAACATGATGTGATGTGATTTTCATTTTTGATAGGTCTCGGGCTGGAGTTATTTTTTCAGCACTGACCTCCATCGCAGCATCGTCGAACTTTACATGGTGATTTCACTTTTTTCGTCATTTGTCGAACGGAAAATTTAATGGAGAATTATTTTTTTTATATAAACATTATTAAATTTTTTCAATTGGTATAAAACCACGTATAGTGAAGATAATCTAAATACATCAATTTTCGTTATGCAATTTTAGATATGTATGCAATTAAATTTCACGGATATTGCGTTGAATCCTTATGTGGAAGTACTGTAGTGGTATTGTATACAAAGCTGTTGTATGAGTTATATAAATTTTGATAGATTTGGTGTTAAACATGATTTCATACACATTCACCTTGTTTTCTCAAATTTCACAAAATTTCTCCAGTGTCCAAATATTCATCTCGCATTTCTTCCTAGATGTTGTGTTTTGCAATTTTCCTTTGTGATCTTCCTGTTCTGTTTCATTTTCTTCTTATTTCCGCTCAGAAGATTTAGGCTGTTATTATTTTTGTGTATACAAACTTTTAGAGTTAACTATCCGGGAAAATATATCTTCCGTGCTGGACTTGAACCACTTTTGCCCCTTGCGGAGATGATGGAGTAGGACCCCACGAAGAAATTTAAAAGCGACAGCTATTTTGGTTCGCGTTCTTATCTTGTTGAGTAGGAATTAGTTGGATTCTACCCGTGGTTGCCAGAAGCCCGCTATGTCCTTGTTTAACTCTTTTTACAGTTTATATTTTATAATTAATTAATTTTTTCATACTGTTTTGAGAACACATATCAAGTTCTCCTTTTCTTTCGCCTTGTAAACATTAGTAATAAAAATTGTATCATCCTTCTCTTTTTGCCGAACACTAACAACCTTAATTTTTGTAGGTTCTGCGATGGTACTTAGTTGTCCTGGAGAGATTTCTTTTCATTTATTGTAAAACTGTAGAAGAGTGCTCATGCAAGTGTGCTTCTAAGTTTAAGAAATTATTTAATATTTTAAAATGCCATTTGATATTTATTTACGTTTTTGATAATTTCGCTTTGAATATCTATCAATCTCTATCTATCTATCTCTAAATATGCATTTATATGATAGGTATACTGTATATATGCTAATATATAAGTGTATGAATGTATTTATGTATGGATATGTGGTTATCAGAATATTTTATTAGTTTCTTTCATTACTTCCCTTTGGTTATTACTTTGTTTTCATGGTTTTCTTCTTTATCTACAATTTAAAACAATTTATAAAGTGTACGCCTTCTTTACAGTTCAATTTTTTTTTTAGTCTACTTCCTTACTAATGTTTTTACTTAATATGAATAACAACAAAGAAGAAATTACCTTGCCGTATCTTATGAGAGTATTCGTGTATTAGTATTCACTAACGCTAACAAAGTGTCATCATTAGCTTAACTACAGGATTCAACTACCGTTTGATCTTGCATGGCTTTGTGTTGCGATCAGGCCAAGGATTTTTAATCGACCCTATAATTCAAGTTGAGCCAACAACTTGCTCATTCTCTTGAGCGTAAATTGAAGATAAGTATTGCTAATTGCACTGGGGAAATGTAGTAAGAGATATTTTCGCTCACATTCATAAGTTTTGTTCTTAACATTCCGTTGTCATTTCTTCGCTGTCAGCCACAAGGTTCATCGCTTGTGACGCCGGGGAAATGAAATTAATTTGCAAATTAATTTGAGAATAGAGTAATTTACAAGTTAATTTTAGTATAGAATGACTAATAAATTAATGTGTTAATGTTAATGAATCAATACCGTATATTTTCAGAAAAAAAAAACGGTTTTATTTTTTATCATTCAATTGCCTTATCGGAAAAAATATCACATTTCTTGTGAATACCGAAAAGAATAATCCTTATGATTTTATGGTTCAGCAAACATATACATTTCTATCACGATTTTCAATCATATTAATTAATGTTTTATAAAAGAATCCAAGTAAACGCCTGATGTTTACTCCAATAGTCTTTTCTCTTATGTGTCTTTCTGAAGCGTGTTTTAAATTTGAAGAGTAAGTTTTGAATCAAGGATGGTAGAACTGATATGTCTCTCTGGAAAACATTAGGATATTTAAAGCTTTAGTGTCACATTCAAGTAATCTACGTTGATGTTGGTAATGGCCTCTCACCCTTCCCAGATTTCTTTTAATGTAAAAAAGCTCCCAAATGTTTCCTACCATTATGGGGAGGGTGGGGCAGCTTCTTTCTTTGTACAGCCCTATTTATGTACTCTGTCTTTGCCATATTTTAGCCTGGAAGGCACGGTCTTAACGTCTGCACTATATATCCTTATTAAGATATTTTTTACTGTTCTCCGTAAACAAGCTGTAACAATTACGCACCTCTACGTGTGGGCTCTCTCTCAGGCATTTATTGTGGTATGGGATTTAGGATTATGGGTCTTGAGGGCCTGATTGGGTGGCTGGTAATGGCGCCAGAAATCATGAATCAACGATAGTGGAGGAAAACTGGAGCAGAAAAAAGCTGCGATGAATAAACATGAGAATGCAAATGGCCTCTTCTCAAAACTTTGAAATTTTTGAGGAGGCACCCCTCCAATTCCTCCAATTTAAAGAATTCTACTTAAATTATCTAGCTGACTACATTGAGAGAGAGAGAGAGAGAGAGAGAGAGAGAGAGAGAGAGAGAGAGAGAGAGAGAGAGAGAGAGAGAGAGAGAGAGAGTGTTTTGATATAGGCTTTTTCAAGAATTAGTAAATAGGATCATGCTGAACAGTAAATTATTCCATGCGATGTCCAATCATCCACGTTATCATATTACCTCAATATAGACTATTATTAATGAAGGTAAGGATGAAGGTAATTATTATTACCCATTGTTCAGGCACTTTCACGTGGAAATGTAAATTAAAGTAGGACCGGGGTCGCTAGGTGACCCGTCTTTGCATATTCATGGACTTGAAGTGTGACTTAGATATGCAGAATTGATGATGCACAACGCCGAACTTTCCTCCTGTAACCCTAAAGGTACAACCCGGGGAGAGTTGAAAATATCATTTTATGTTCCTAAGCCAGTGAATAATGTCGATAAACTTTGAGGAAGGTTGACTGGATAAAACTTTAGTTGACGTTTCTTCTTTATATAAATTTCGTAGATTTTACATGCTTACCTGGTGTTTAATGGATAGCAGTTTGTTGTAGACAAATGGAATTTTAGAAGCATTTTGTTGCTGGTAAGT
>NC_090729.1:146720883-146723383 GCF_036898095.1 Palaemon carinicauda
TTGAAGGTATTTTTCTTTGTGTTGATAAAGACGGCTAATGTATTAGCTCCTAAGTTGTCTACTATTTTTTCCGCAAGTTAGCAAGAAGAGGTTCTTTCGGCCCTTGTTTGAAAATTGGCAATGTTACTCTATTAGGTAAATGTACATATGGTAACTCAAGTCAGTTGATTAGCGCCTAATTTCCATAACTCATATTATTTAAAGCTTTTGAACTTCTTTTGGTGAAACGTGCAAATAGGTATACTTATGGTTATTATCTGTTCCATAGTTTAAAATATGGCTCTCACAAAGGCCTTTGAGTATGTGATGTCCTTGAAATATCCAAGGTTATACAGAAATCTTTTGATTGTGGTCAGGAAGTTCGTATGATTGGCCTGGATTTTAGTGCTGCCTTTGACCGTATTAACCATGAGGCCCTTGTTTTCAAACTGAAACTGTTGCGAGTAGGTGGATCATTATCGAGTCTTCAAGTAATAGATTGCAAAGAGTAGTTACTGATGGGCACCGTAGTGAGTATAGGAATGTTATACCTGGCGTTCCTCAGCGCAGTGTTCTAGGCCCGTTACTTTTCATACTATATGCGTATGATGTGTTTTTTGGCCTAAAAAACAAGCTTTTTGGATATGCAGATGATGCTACTCTCTATGCACATTATTTTATCTCCTAAAAGTATATCTGGGGTTGATGAATCCTTCGATAGAGATCTGGCTAAAATTAGTGCATGATGCAAAGTGTAGGGCATAAAGTTGAACCCTTACAAAAAATCAATGTATGATTGTAAGTAGGTCGAGTACAGTGGCTTTTCAACATCTAGATCTCTGCATTGATAATATTTTGTAACCCAGTATGACTCTTTCAAAATTTTAGACGTGATTCTTGATAGCAAATTTACTTCAGGGAAACACATTCGGTATGTTTTTTCTTCAATTGCAAAAAAAAAAAAAAAAAAAATGACTTATTGAAGAATTCCTTTGATTTTCGGTGATCAGTTTATTCTGAAGACTGTTTTGTTTTCAGTTATGTTCTCCTGTCTGGGTTTCAGCTGCTAAATCTCATCTTAATTTGTTGGACAAGGACTTGTCTGTTAAATTTCTTATTCCTGATCTAGATATTGATCTCTGGCACTCGTTCAGCTACTTTTTCGTGCATTCTGTATAAGATTTTTCATAATTTTTACCATCCTTTGCATTCAAATCTTTTCAAATTGTACCCTACTGTACATATTATTAGGTGTGCAGTCATTCCTTTTTATAGGTCCCATTATTCTAAACGTTTTATACCAACTGTGACCAGATTGTGGAATGATCTTCCTAATCGGTCAGTTGTATCGGTAGAACTTCAGAAGTTCAAACATGCAGATGATGTTTTTAGGTTGAACAGACTGACATATTTTTTTCATAGTTTCTATATGACATGTATTTTAGCATTGTTAATGCTCTTAAAATATTTTGTATCAATTATTCATTACTTCTCATGGAGCTTATTTCTTCCCTTGTTTACTTTTCCACTGGGTTATGTTTTCCTTGATGGAACCCTTTGGATCATAACATTCTCCTTTTCTTACTAGAGTTGTATCTTAGCTAGTAATAATAATGATGATAATAAAAATAGTAATAAGGGGCTTATGTAGCGACGGGGCTCAAACTGTAATCACGATTAAAATGAGTGATAAGCCAAAAATTAAACTCCAGTCATAAATATGAGTTTTGATGTTTATACTATTTTGTACTTAAATAAATGATTCTCAGACGTTCAACCTACTGTTAGTATGAAGTATTAAGCCGATAAATAAATTATATATTATGCCAAGTAATTGACATTGAGCGACTATTCTTTCAGAGGTAAGTCAGAAGCGTACAAAATTTACAAATTTCAATGAGTTTTGATACTTTCGATTCATATTTTCTTGACAATATAAACGTTTTTAGAAGAAAAGGGAACATAATATGGGATCTCTCTCTACAGGAAAACTTTTTTGCTATAGTGTCCTAATAAAATAAGGATAAACGGGGTGTTAGGTTTTTTTTTTATTAAACATACAATTAAAAGTCTTAAGTATTGTAATTAAGTATATATTATCCATACCAGTGGAATTATTAGATTAAAACTTTAATTTTCTTTTTTGAAAATGTTTTAGGACCAAAACATGGCTGGGTGATCATGCTGTTTTATGGGTTAATGACGAGGCTTTATGTAATGTTCAGTGAATTAGGGATTTTTATGCGAATTTTTCCAAGATAATTAATAAAACCCTAAATACAAGGTTTCTATTTCATGGAAGAAAAATAGATGCTACTCCAAATTTCATTAATCTGGATTATTCCTTTATCAACGTTTTCCCAGGAAATGTGAAATTAAATTCATGATATTTATTCTGAAATACGTAAACAATGTACTAGAGTGTCAAGAATACAATAAAAATTAGTAGCGTATTTTTAAATTGTACATTTAACTACAAGAATTTTGTTATGTACATAAGTCTCTTGCATACCGAAGCATT
>NC_090729.1:146728383-146738383 GCF_036898095.1 Palaemon carinicauda
TAGTAGGTAGTAGCGCTTGAGAGTTAATTGTTCCTTTGACGGGCCAGACAGTACTACATTGGATCCTTCTCTTCTTTTCCTTTTTCCTACACATACACCGAATAGTCTGGCATATTCTTTCCTCATTCTCTTCTGTCTTCATACACCTGACAACACTGAGATTACCTAATAATTCTTCCTCGTTCATGGGATTAACTACTGCAATGTAATCGTTCAGTAGCTACTTTCCTCTTGGTAAGGGTAGAGGAGACTCTTTAGCTATGGTAAGCAGCTATTCTAGGAGAAGGACACTCAAATATCAAACCATGGTTCTCTGGCCTTGGATAGTGCTATAGCCTCTGTACCATGGTCTTTCACTATATTGTGGTAGAGTTCTCTTGCTTGAGGTTACACTCAGGCCCACTATCTATCTTAATTCTCTTTCTCCTATTTTTTTTTAAAGTTTTTTTTTTTCAAGTTTTATATAGTTTAAATATGAAATATTTATTTTAATGTTACTGTTCTTAGAATATTTTATTTTAATTGCTAATTACTTTTCTTTCCTCACTGGGCTATTTTCCCTGTTGGAGCCCTCGGTTTTATAGCATTCTGCTTTTCCAACTAGGGTTGTAGCTTAGCAAGTAATAATAATAATAATAATAATAATAATAATAATAATAATAATAATAATAATAATAATTAATAAGCCTCATAAGCAACGCGTCCTCATACTTAATGCAAATTGCTAAATTTACCCCTATCTCTTTGACCTCTATAATTTAGTCATTTCAATACACAACCTTAGGCCTACCTTTTTTATAACTGATATTTCGGCATTTAAATTGTTAACCCTTTTGGTCTCTTATCTCCCATTTCCTACATGAGAGTATCTTATTATTATTATTATCATTATTATTATTATTATTATTATTATTATTATTATTATTATTATTACTAGATGAAAGCATAAGATCAACATTATTTATGTAAATCCTAAAATGTGTTTTAGATATTTGTTCGCAAATTTGAAGAATAAATTCACGTACTCCAATATTTTAGACAACACTCTCTTACATTATTTTTCAATGAGATGCATACTGTGACTGGAATATTCGAGGATTTTACTGAAAATATACTGCTCTCGTTTTCTGACGTATAGTACAGTCCGGAATACGGCCACAAAGGGCTATCAGATATATCTTAGTGAGGCGTGAGAATGTCCAGTTCTAAGACGTGTCAATATTGCCTCGGGGTGGGAACAGTTTTAGCAAATATTGATACGCTGAGAGAGAAAAGAAAAGGAAAAATACAGTCTTAAATAAGAGGGTCGCCACAAAGTTATGCAAAAAGAATACCCGATCAATGGAAAGAATTGAATGTCGTCATCCAATATATCTTCAGTACTCCAACTGTTCTTCCAGTGTCATCTGCATTAAAATGCCATTTGAAAGAGTTTTCTGATGCGTTTTATGAGCCTTTTATGTTCGAGATCTTTTCGAATTTTCTGATCATAAAGTTGGGGGACGGTCTTGGTGCCCTCCATTTTCATGAAGTTAGGTAAAGAAGAAATCCTGCCAATAAACCGTATTCAATGGAAATGTATGAACTCTTTTTCAGTGATGACCCATTCAAATAGCAGATTGTTATATATATATAATTATATAGTATATCTATAGCTATCCCAATGCCCACCATTGAGATATATAATAAAAAAAGTGGGGTGCGTGATCGTCGGACTGGTGTTCGAGTCCCGCTCAAACTCGTTAGTTTCTTTTTGTCGCGGCAACTTCATCATCCTTGAGAGCTAAGGACGTGGGGTTTTGGGTAGCCTACAGGTCTATCTACTGAGTCATCAGCAGCCACTGTCTGGCCCTCCTTGGTCCCAGCTTGGATGGAGAAGAGGCTTGGGCGCTTATCATATGTAATATGATCAGTCTGTAGGGCATTGTCCTGCCTGATAGTGCAATGCCACTGTCCCTCGCCTCTGCCATTCGTGAGTCGTTTAAACCTTTAAACTCGGCTCACGTATCTCAGGCCTGAGAACTGCTCTTGGCATATCGTTTACCTTTTAGTAACAGCGTCTTTTGGTATTCAGAAAAATATTTTGAGACTAGCAACTTCAACATTATAGAATCTGCATTCCAATATCATCATCATCATCATTATCAGCCATAACTAGTTCACTGCAGGTCAAAGGCCTCTAACATGTCCTTCCACTCTCGTCTGTTTATGGTCTTTCCATGTCAGTCTATACCCGTGAATTTTCTTCGCTCGTCATTCCACCGTCTTCTCTTCCTTCCCCTGTTTCGTTTACAATCTCTAGGTACCCATTCTGTAATTTTCAATGTCCAAATATTATCTGACATTCTCCTATGTCTTTCCCATATTTATTTCTTTTTCTTACATATTTTTAGAATATATATACATGTATATATTGTATATACAGTACAAGTAAATATATCCTTCACTTTTATAGCATGTGCTTTCCATTGCGTGTATGTATATATATATATATATATATATATATATATATATATATATATATATATAAATTTATATATATACATATATATATGTATGTGTGTATATATGTGTATATATATGTATATGTATATATATATATATATATATATATATATATATATATTATATATGCATATATATTTGTGTGTGTGAATATATATGTAAATATGTATGGATATTCCTGTATATGAATATGTAAGTATCATCCACAAATTGCATTTAATATCGAGTTTAATCTTGAGAATATATATCCACTGGAAATTCTTTGATGATAAATGTTTCTGTCTGTGTAAGGACTGAATCTGTGCCTCTTGAGTTGAAACAATTTCAGCAGTGACACTACTAAACGATGTATAATTTTATTTCAAGTCCACGGTACATTTTCCTATCGAATTGAGGAATATGTTCTAAGACATGAAATAAACCTATCTATCTCCACTTTCACAGCTGATTAGTGAGTTTGCAACACTTGCTTTGCCCAGCCAGAATCATTTATCATAAAAGAATTTCCGGTGGATATACAGTAGGCTATATTCCCAAGGTTGAATTCAATAAGTGCCATTTGAGGTTGATAGTTACAAGTGTTAATGATAAATAGTCATGAATATATATGGGTATATCTGCATATATATATATATATATATATATATATATATATATATGTGTGTGTGTGTGTGTGTGTGTGTGTGTGTTTGTGTGCGTGTCTATGTATAATAAATATTTTTTTGTATGTATTAATGTAGTCAGTTATATAGATAGATAGGTAGATAGATAAATACAGATGATTGTATGTTTATGAATATATGCCTATAAAGTATATTTATTAGAGAACATAGGATATAGGATTAATGAGGAAAATAAGTAAGAACTTGCAACATTGTTTACGAAGCCAAAAAAAAAAAAAGTGTTGAATGTACACTGTCTAAAAACTGAGGAGAAAATACTACAGAATATGTATCGAGACCTGGATTTTAGACGTGGATACCAGATCTCGGTCATCTGGCTTTGCATCTCTACAGGACCTTGTTTGGTTTTAGGGTTTATACGGGGATGGATATGAAATATTAAATCGATGTATGGACTATTGATTGTCCCAGTTGAGATACTACCGCTAGGGAGTTATGGGGTCCTTTGACTGGCCAGACAGTACTACATAGGACCCTTCTCTCTGGTTACGGTTCTTTCCCTTTGCCTACACAGACACCGAATAGTTTGGTCTATTCTTTACAGATTCTCCTCTGTCCTCATACACCTGGCAACACTGAGATTGCTAAACAATTCTTCTTCACCCAAGGGGTTATCTACTGCCCTGTAACTGTTCAGTGGCTACTTTCCTCTTGGTAAGGGTAGAAGAGACTCTTTAGCTATGGTAAGCAGCTCTTCTAGGAGAAGGACACTCCAAAATCAAACCATTGTTCTCTATTCTTGGGTAGTGCCATAGCCTCTGCACCATGGTCTTACACTGCTTTGGGTTAGAGTTCTCTTGCTTAAGGGTACACTCGGGCACACTTTTCTATCTAGTTTCTCTTCCTTTTGTTTTGTTAAATTTTATATAGTTTAAATAGGAATATTTATATTAATATTGTTACTATTCTTAAAATATTTTATTTTTCCTTATTTCCTTTCCTCACTGGGCTATTTTCCCTGTTGGGGCCCCTGGGCTTATAGCATCTTGCTTTTCCAACTAGGGTTGTAGCTTAGCATTTAATAATGATAGTGATAATAATAATAATATAAATAATGAATAAAGCAGGGGTTGATTGTTAGATTTGTATTTTATAAGTTCAGAAAGTCAATCATGAGGATCAATGGTCTGAAATGTTCTAACTTATGAGTTCTTTTAGGCTTACGACTTAACTAGTTTTAAGAGAAATAGTGACCCGACTCAAGGTACAAATTGAGTTATACAAAATAGTAAAAAGATTAAGTAATACGGGTAGCTTAGAAAAAATATGAACGTATTACAAAAATATAAAAATCTTAAGAATTTGTCTCCTAGCGCAATAAAGTGGTATAAAGCTGTAATTTTACTTAACATATTACGTAATGAATTAATTTACATCTCAGTCCATACTCTCTGGAATCGCAAGAAATAAAAAATTAAAATTTTCCTTTAATGAAATACAAAAGACGCTTATTTGCTGATACATGGAGAGCACAGGTCTAATTTATACAGTAGGTTTCTATCAAATAATCTAGTAACACTTCATTTCATAATACCAACTTGAATTAAAGTTTTAGCTACTGAGTAGATAGGCCGATTAACTGCACAGCAATTATACATTTCTATACACTTCATTTCTGTAAAGTAATTACTTCACTGTAATTGTTCAGTGGCCATTTTCCTCTTTGTAAGTGTAGAAGAGACTCTTTAGCTATGGTAAGCAGCTCTTCTAGGAGAAGGAAACTCCAAAATCAAACCATTGTTCTCTAGTCTTGGGTAGTGCCATAGCCTCTGTACCATGGACATCCACTGCCTCGGTTAGAGTTCTCTTGCTTGAGAGTACACTCGGGCAAGCTATTCTATCTTATTTCTCTTCCTCTTGTTTTGTTAAAGTTGTTATAGTTTATATAGGAGATATTTATTGTGATGTTACTGTTCTTAAAATGTTATTTTCCCTTGTGTCCGTTCCTCACTGGGCTATTTTCCCTGTTGGAGCACCTGGGCATAATATTATAGCATCATGCTTTTCTAAATAGGGTTGTAGGCTAGCAATTAATAATAATAATAATAATAATAATAATAAGTGATGATGATGGTGATCATAATAATAATAATAATAAAATTGCATTAAACTTAGACAGTTATTAACATTTCAGTTCCTTAAGAGCATTTCAAGCCCAACCAAAGAGTTATATTATGTGAGATCAGAGACGTGAAGGGAAACTTAACCTTTAACTGTCTTCCGAAACACGGTCGTAGCTGAACTTCAGCGAGATGTGTTCTCTGTCCCAAACTAAACTTTATATACTCAGCCTCGGATATGCATAAACAGATAAGTGTCACGTGGTACTTCACCAAACCTTGAACCCAAAATGATCTAAAGGTTCTTTGTAATAATAGAACTTTGTTTACATAATTTCTTAGAATGTTACTAAAACTAGTCCTATTCATTCAATAAAAATACGCTCACTAAGAAATCCATTACGACAAAGATGTATAACTTGATTTTTTAATTGCCGCCGGTTTTAGATCAAGTGTACTAATACGTATCAGTACACTTGTTCGATTCTATGCCTTTATGATCCTCATCTCGAGAGATTGTTTTAACATTATTTAGTTGACACGTGTGCGATTAATATTCCCTCTGTCAAGAAGTCTTGGTACTAGGAAAAATGAAGTGATATATATATATATATATATATATATATGTATGTGTGTGTGTGTGTATAATATTGTTCGTGTAGGTGTGTGTATGTGTATGTATATCACACACACACACATACATATATATATATATATATATATATGTGTGTGTGTGTGTGTGTGTGTGTGTATAATATTGTTTGTGTAGGTGTGTATATGTATGTGTATCTTGTACGGTGCATTGTTACTTGCTCAAATATGGAAGCTTTAACACATCTTACGTTTCAAAGCTTTGAAATAATCATATCAATTAAGTCAAGTAAACGATCATCCAGATATAAAATGTGTATTGATTATTAGAAAAATAAAGCTCATTACATTATTAAATCATATTACCTTTGTGCATTTGTATCTTTGAAAACGCTTTTACGATGCTATTGAATATTCTAGAATCCTAGCCCTTTCAAAGTAAGTTATTCTTATATTAGTTACGCGACCCGTCAATTATGACATCTAAATATCCAGATAGATATGCACAGGCGCACGCACACGCACACGCACACAGATTCAACGCATTCCATCCCCTCCCTTTTACCAAACTACAAACCCTCTCACCAAGTTATGACTATTCTCTTTGCCCCTACTCTATGGGCGGGGAGAGGTCGAGTAGTTATATGTCTGGCAATGCCGCTTATCGTGATTGGAAGGAAATATATATATATATATATATATATATATATATATATATATATATATATATATATATATATATATATATATATGTGTGTGTGTGTGTGTGTGTGTGGTGTGTGTATATATATATGTAGAGAGAGAGAGAGAGAGAGAGAGAGAGAGAGAGAGAGAGAGACTGGCTCTTTATTATAAAGGGGCGATATTTTCTCTTTAATGAAGTATCATCGGTTAAAGAACTCTCTCTCTCTCTCTCTCTCTCTCTCTCTCTCTCTCTCTCTCTCTCTCTGTTTTATTAAGTGACATATTGGTATGCTCTTTTGGTGTATTGCAAAAAAACCCTACAACAATGATTGTCATGTGATAATGTAGCCATTTCTTCAAATAGCATCGCCTTTGTATAATATCAGTCTTCAGTTATGACTGCGTTTATTTTTCAACATCATCTCGCTAAATGGTGATCAAACCATCATATTTGTTCCACTCTTGACTTTAGATAGCTTTCTTTTAATTCGGATAACTACCAAGAATAAAAAACGATATTTATAAGAAAAATCAATACCTGTTTTCAATGATTTTTTTGTTTATTTTTTCTTTTTTTAAATCATGGTTATCTCTGTTTCTTATTTTAGAACCCTTTAAAGTTTGAAGTATATATTACTCGCCAGTCATGCGTTGGAGGTGATATTCATGTTAATATGAGCACAGTATGCTGAAGAGATCAAGTTATGACAGACTTGGATGCTTTGAGTGCGAAGTTATGATTCACGTTCATTGAAATGAATGTCTTATGTCTGCAGTGGGATAGGCCGGCGGTGATACGTGGTCGTAAATTTCTGTATAATTCTGCTTTGTTCATTTACTCGTATTCGTCATAAATCTTAGATGCAGGGGAGTAATTAGAAAGTAGTGATGGTTATTTTGGGAGTATTTCGACCATCGGATGATAGATATTCCTTTTTATTTTTTCTTATTCTTTAGGATTATTGTTTTTAATTTCTTTGTCAAGATGTCGATTACTTGTTGGAAGAATATGATGTTACCAGCAATTACTATTCACTAACTGGCAAGGAGAATTAAAGAAGTGGTATCTATTAAAATGTTAATAAATATATTTTAGTCCTACGTTATTAGAGAGAGAGAGAGAGAGAGAGAGAGAGAGAGAGAGAGAGAGAGAGAGAGAGAGAGAGAGAGAGGGGTGGATACGAAATTACATTTATCATCATCTTTGAGCCAGGAAATTAATCCGGGTACACGAGTCTTCATGTACTTGCCATTCCTCTTCTTGCATAAAGTATTAGACTATTGGTATGTGGAGATTAATTTACTCCTCCCCATTATCATCAATCATCATTATCATCCTCATCCTCATTTTGTCAATCATTATTATTACTATTATTATTATTATTATTATTATCATTATTGTTGTTGTTGTTGTTGTTGTTATTATCATTATTATTATTGTTATTATTAAATGTTAGTGCATTTGGAAATCCACTAATTTGATCATAGTGCTAAGATAATTATTTCGTTTTCTATAATTAGCTATTAATCATTAGGGAAATACAATTTTATTTTATTATTTTGAATTTCAACACATGGCTTAATGTGTGTCTTCCATTCCAGTTTTAATCGAGAGATCTGTATGAATTTTTATGATTCTTTTTTCATAGAATTTTTATCTCGACGAAATGTTTTATAGGCATGATTAATCGCCAAATACTTAGTAACTCATTTCATTATTATCAGAACTGGTACCACATTCGTGAAACTAGAACTTCAGAACATTGTGTGCACAGCGGCGGTTGGAAGAAACTTTTTAAATAACCAACATTTTTTTTTTTTTTTTTTTTTTGTGCATTTGAATGTTGGTAGTCATAGTTTCTTTAATTATTAAATAGGCTTATACGGTTTACATATTCTTCTGTTATTTTGATGCCTCGTTACTTTCACACTTTTTACCAAGTGAAATATTTTTACTTGATACTATTCCTTCTTTACAAAAGAAATGTGTTGCTATTTTTTCTTATTTATATCAAGACCTTTATACCAAAGTATTGCAAATATGTTTGCAGGAAGATCATTATTTTTTTTATAAGTGTAATCGCACTTTATTATGAAGAATCCAAAGTAAGTGTTACAATATGTATATGCGAACTTTACTGGTTTGTAATGAAACTGGCCTGAGAGATCGGGGCAAGGGTGTAAAATATTTTTTTTATAGATTAGTAAATATTTTGTTAAAGTGGTTAGTGAAATCTGAGAACGGGCAGTAGATATGGTAGAGAAGAAATGTATCCAAGTAGTATTGGAGGGAATTGTTGGAATTCTGCAAATATTACATATTAGCAGCAGAAATAGGTAAAAAAAAATATGAATGTATGTAAAAGGAAGAGCCTATAATCTGGAATACGAGAAAGATATTTAATCTCTCTCTCTCTCTCTCTCTCTCTCTCTCTCTCTCTCTCTCTCTCTCTCTCGATGCGTTATATAGATATAACCAGATCACGGAACATCAGAAACCTTCCAACGACTAATGCTGGGAACCCAATCAGTCGAAAGCAATCAGAAGTTTCGGTGATTCCTTCCTCAGTCATTGCGGAGAACGGGATCCGTGAGAAACTAGAAAGAAAATGAAAGTAAATCAGAGGAAATAAGCTTAGTAAATGTATTTGTTTAATTAGAAGGAAAAGTAGGGTGAATGAAAAATATCTTTTATAAATGGGTGATATTTTAATCGCCTCATATTTCGTAGTTTGAAGCCTAAAAAATTCCTTCTGCTACATATAGCATATGCATTATAAAATTAATGTAGACTAAATTGAGAAAGAATTGACTGAACTTTTAACATGACATTTACAATGCTTTTATCCTTTCAACTTTCATACTGTTCCATTTATTAGGATTTTTATTTTACAAAATAAGTTGTTTATTGTAAGTTTATTCGTATTTCCTTTGTCATCCTTGCAAATGGTCCCAGGAAAACTTAGTACAGTATCTGGACCATGCAAAACTTTTCCAACATTTTAAAGTTTGCTAATTTTCCTTGCTTATCATCTCTGCATAAGAGGATACACATTATTCACAATATTATACATATTGATCACGATATCATTTCAAGTATTAACTATTAACCATATAATACTATAAAATCATTTAATATAAGATGGAAAGCAATACTTTAGAAATAGATATCGCGAAATATACAGTGGAAACTCATTTGTGAATGAGTAATGTGGAATAGCACGAATATTTTCTTGAATCTCCGTATTGCACGTGATGGAGTAAATATGTCAGTACTGTATAAGACTAGAATTCACAATAAGAACATTTCAGGGGCTTTAAGAAAGTTTTTAGCCTACGCCCGCAGACTATATATATATATATATATATATATATATATATATATATATATATATATATATATATATATATATATATTTCAAATAAGCCATATATATTAATACATTAAAGTCTGGATTCTCTTAACGACCTCGGGAT
>NC_090729.1:146740883-146743383 GCF_036898095.1 Palaemon carinicauda
TAAATTTTATTATTTTGGAGATTTCATTAATTAACTCATATTTTTTTTTTAATTGAGTTCCTGGACGATTGAATGCATTTGAATATTTTTACCATAAGGTATTCCTCATTAGTGTAAAGATAATTAAGGCAATCTCCCTTGTTTAATAAAAAACGTGTGGATATATATATATATACATATATATATATATATATATATATATATATATGAATATATATATATATATATATATATATATATATATATATATATATATATATATATATATATATATATATATATGAATATATATATATATATATATATATATGAATATATATATGAATATATATATATATATATATATATATATATATATATGAATATATATATATATATATATATATATATATATATATATATATATATATATATATATATATATATATATATATTCTGTCACCCTAAGCGGCATTGCCAAACCTATGATTGTTTGATCTTTTCCAGTCCCTTGGATGCTCGGATAGAGGAGAGATAGGGTAGTCATACCCTGGTGAGAGGGGGTACCAAGAGAGGTAAACTCGGAAACCATAATCGCCACAAATTTCCGAAACTGCCGTGTTGTAGTTAGGAAAGAGGGAGGGATTATTATTATTATTATTATTATTATTATTACTAGCCAAGCTACAACCCTAGTTGGAAAAGCAAGATGCTATAAGCCCAAGGGCTCCAATAGGGAAAATTGCCTATTGAGGAAAGGAAATAAAGAAAAAAATAAATGATGAGAATAAATTAACAATAAATCATTCTAAAAACAGTAACAGCGTCAAAACAAATATGTCCTATATAAACTATTACCAACGTCAAAAACAGACATGTCATATATAAACTATAAAAAGACTCATGTCAGCCTGGTCAACATAAAAAGGAAGGATTGAAAGTGTGCGCGCTCGCGTGTGTGCATATCTATCTAAATATTTAGCCGTCCTTTTTGACGGGTTGCGTATACTAGTTATAGAATAAAGGTTTTCTGGGTACAGAAACGTAAGCTGAATATAACATGACACCATACAAGCTTGAGTAATATATACGAAAAAATATCAGCAGGTGTACATTGTGCCGCAGAGATAAAAGTTTACAAAGGTTTGTGTACTCTTGAAAATGATGAAATAACGTGATATCTCTTGATTCTAAGAGTCTCCAAACTGCTCTCAGAGTAAAATCTATAGTTGTAGTATACGAAAGAGCGAGGGAACGTATAAGTTGAATTATGTATTATTTAGTAAAGAAATATGAATAAGATAGCAAATGGTAAATCATCTTGTCCTTTAGAGTTGCAAATGGAATTGTTTACGGATTTTGGTATAGAAGGGTAACATTACATACCTGAACTGATAAGGGGTTCATTAAAGGAATAAAACGTGGAATGACTGTGAAGAAAGTCAGATGGTCAATGTGGTGAACCAAAAGAGCGATATAATGTAGTGCAATACGTATAAAGGAACATCGTTAACACAACTATTGTTGAGGATTTTGGATAGAATATTTGATAGCGGTCATTAGCAATTGTGAAGATTGATGAACTGAAGTATGTTTTCAATAGCGGTTTATGTACAGCTGGGACTGTATTAAATAATCAGATTCTCTTCTATCCATATTTAGGCCTCGATAATGCATTGGATAGAACACAGAAGGAAGTGAAATTTTGGTGTATAAGAAAAAAGAAAGAACTAGAAAGGATTGAGAGTTTGGTTGCAATGAAGTATAAAAGAGCAAGGACAGTAATATCAGTCTTTGGGTAGACAGAATATTTTGACGTTTCAATAGGGTCATCAGGGATCGGCACTCGTCACTTCCTGTATTTGCAAATTGATGGTAATTGTTAATTGCAGTTGGTCTGGTGGCTGTACAGAGAATGACAAAGAATTACAAATAAGGGCAAGAATATGGAAGGAATCTTTCAAGATCTATAATTTTAAGGAATGCTATGGATATTTATGCAAGGTGTAAGAGGGTTAGGTTTAAAATGTGAATGTGTGAAAATTAGGTTAAAAGCTGGATTAAAGCAGCTTTGGAGAATGGAAGGATGTTGCATTTTGTGTCAAAAGATTGACAAGGGAAAGTGAAATCCTAAGTATTTCGCCGTAATCCCACCCCGTGATACATATATATATATATATATATATATATATATATATATATATATATATATATACATATATATATATATATATATATATATATATATATATATATATATATATATATAATATGTATATATACAGTATATATATACATATATATAATGTATATAATATGTATATATACAGTATATATATATATATATATATATATATATATATATATATATATATATATATATATATATATGTATATATATAATTCATTTATTTATATATGTAAGGACATACATTTATATGCATATACTGTATATACATAAATTTATATAAATGTATATGTGTATACATATGCAAATGCAAAAGTTTATTTGCAAATTACC
>NC_090729.1:146748383-146750883 GCF_036898095.1 Palaemon carinicauda
TCAGCGTATTTTATTATTATTAAATCAGTTGTTACGTCATTTCTGCTGCTACTTTGCTTCTTATCATTCCAATTAATATATACACACACGTGTATACTTGATTTTCATGTGGGTTTTTTTTTCACATGTTACCTGACAGGTTTCCTGATTTACTGGTAACCCATCTTTTGTATTATTCTGCCCGACTCCTATGTATCACTGTGTCTTTAAATCCACTGTGAAGGTCTCATACCTTCAGCTATGCAGAATGATGAAAGAATTTGATAACGGACGTTGAAACCAAAGTATTTTCATACAATAGGGACGAAAAATCAATATTTCTCGAATATGATATATGATGATTTTCCGGAAATGGTTTATTGAGCGAAATTCTGTTTGCTTGGAAAATAGTTTTCCTTCATGATAGTTATTGACTGCAGAATTGAATGTCTGCTATTGACCTGTTTTTTTTTTATATAGGTTGTTGTTGTAGTTGTTGTTGTTGTTGTTATTATTATTATTATTATTATTATTATTATTATTATTATTATTATTGTATAGGTTTTGGTAACATTCCGTTACTCGTCGTTATATTTTATCACTAGATATAAGGTTACTCGAATCTTGTTTTCAATTGCAGGTTTACCCATGTCGGTGCTGTTTTTGTTAGTTGATGTAATCTATTGCATTCATACTCTGGATTTATTTGTGAATTTCGCACTAACTAACTGACTGCGTTCGTTATATACACATACGTTCACAAGCATAAATAGAATTGTGGTCCCCATCAACTTGTGTCAAGAGAAATTAAATTCGAATGTTGCCCAGAGTACTCTTTTATCATTAAATGAAATGTTTGAAATTACTCTGGCTATTTTTGTTACAATATTCAGGTTGGCGCTTTCATTGTGGCTGCAAGATTGTAACTGAAAAGTAGATAGAAAAAGATGAATATTTCTCCTTTCCCTGGGTAACGAGTTAAAATTTACTAATAAATTTCACATTTTGAAAGGCATGAATTGATTTTTATTGTTTCATGATATGAGGATAAGTATCAGGGTCGTACAGAATTAATTGTTTGAATGTGTTTCTCATATTTTGTTCAGTATTTTATATATTTTCATACAACCAGTTTTATTCTGTACGCTCTCCTTGTTCGTAGATTTATTATTTGTGTTAGTACGTGTTTGTACATTACTGTATTAGTCAGAATCTATAGACTAAGAAGGGCTCGCCTGATGGACCATGTGAAGGTCGATAAGAGAATTTCAAAAATAAACGTGAAAGTGCCATGAAGCGAGTGAATGTTCGGGCATTATGTCATGTAATTGCCTGGGATTCGCTTGTTTGTGTGTGCTATGTATTGATTTATGGACGATACTTTTGTGCATGCTACATTTTTGTTTGGCTTTGCCTCGGACACAGAATAAGCCTCCTTTTATGTGATTGTAAATATAAAATAATAGACCGTAGCTTAGTTATGTGGTCACAGATTATTGAGGTTTAGTTTTAACATCAGTAGATATTGAAATATTTAGGTGGAATTATGACCACACGCTGAACACTGTTGTTTTTCGATACTTGATTAAAATTCTAAAGGAGGTCGATGATGAGTAATGGGTTCAAGTGATTTTTTGCTTTTAGATTACTGTCGTCATAGGAACATGTTAAACTGTAAATTATTGTCTCTTGTTGTTTGTGCCCCTAGTGATACTCTGTCACATATGCCTGAATTTCAGAATGTTTTTATCAATTCTTAAGATACGTACTCATTATGATCAGTATTTAATTTTTATTTGTGCGGTAGAAAAGCATTATAATGACGTTATTTGCTTTCTCACAATATCTCCCATACCGGCAAATATCTGAGAACTTAGGCAGCATTTGCGTGGCCGTAATTATGGCAGGTGGCAGGAATATTAATTTAAATTGTTCGTAGTTAAATCCTTTTTAATACTGAAATTTATACTTTGAAATATCAGTTGATGGCGGGAGTAGTGATTTAAATAATTTGTAATGAAATATTTTTCTCTACTAATATTTTCACTTGTAATCAATCTATTTCAGTGTAGTTCAAATTTTTTTGTAAATTCTTTTCTGTTGAAAAGGTTGAGACCAAAGGCTCGTTTTATAGCCTATATAGTATAGGACAGATCTATTAACGTTGTTTTCGGTCTTCAAATATTTTATATTTTTATTCATTACTTATATGTAGTATATTTGGGCTGTTTTTCCTATTGGAGCCTTTGGGTTTGTAGCATTCTGTTTTCCTGGCCAGGGTTGTAGCTTGGTTAGTAATAATAAAAATAATTTAGTCTGTCAAGATATTTTACACACGATTCGAAAATATAAATTTTCTAGGTTCTGGTCCGTCACTCTTATGTATTTGTCGTGTATATATATATATATATATATATATATATATATATATATATATATATATATATATATATATATATATATATATATATATATATATATATATATATATATATATATATATATATATATAAATATTTCT
>NC_090729.1:146760883-146770883 GCF_036898095.1 Palaemon carinicauda
ACACACACACACTCACATACATACACACTGTTTCAAATAGCACCTATTGGGGTAACCAATAATCAATAAGTGGCTTTTGTTCAAATTTTTTAAGGTAATGAGGTTTAAAGGTTTAGTTGTTGATTCCAGTGTTTTCCTTTGATTTCGACCATGAGCCACGTAGCTCGGTGTGGATGGGGTCAGCTTTTGTCACGGGCTACTTGGCTCCAGCCCTCTTAGAGAATATAGTATTTTTTGCGATATCAATTATATTAGTTTAAGGTTGGAGATTTAAATTGTATCATCAGTCACCATAATTAATATTGTTTCAGAAGTGATTGGTAAAAATAAAATATATGAAATGGCAACCCTTTGTTCCCCATGCACCAATTTTTTCCACTTCTAATTCCGATGCACCACACAACATTTAACCCCATTTCAATCCTTAAGTATAGCGATTTCGACATATTTGGCGGTTTTTTTTCTCTCTTTCTCTATTTTCATGATTATTTTGCGTCTAGACGAAGAAAATTAAGGAAAAACTCATAAAAAAAAAGGAAAATTGAAAATCTAGCAGATAGAATTATTCGGGTTATAAAGAAGTTTTGATGGTATGATTTTCAATACAGTTGGTGTCATATTAGTGGAGAAAATTGTACCTAAATTTATTGTGAAAATCATGATTTTTGCTAATAAATCATTTTTTTTTTTGATCAAATGACTTGAAACTTGTATATGATTTAGGTATGATATATCTCTAAGCTCTAAAACATATATAGCATTGGTGTATTTTGAATAATTAGGAATAAAAATGCAGGACATAGCAGACGGTCCCATTGAATTCTTTTTCTATTTTATCTAGAAATAAGTATTATTATTATTATTTTTTTATAAGCAGGCATATTTTTTCTTTTATTATCTCTGGGGTATAGTGCGTCATTTGTAATTGTGCAATGCGCCACTGTTGGCGCATGCGCCATAGGTTGGCCACACTTGGTATATAGGATGTTGGGTATAAATATTATACTATTAACACATTGTTTACTCATATTATCTGATTTGGTGTCAATAACCTTAGAGGTCAGGACTCCAGAAAACTCCTAATCAATCAAATTAACTGGGCAAGTCGCTCACTTCCAGGCGAACCCCCTTCCCTGGTGACGATTGCTCAATGCTCAAAGGTCCGAGTCTTGCTGGCTTCACCCTCCCCAAGGCAAAAGGAAATATTTCCTTAGCATTCAGTATTCGTATTATTATGATTTTATTTGATGTTTCATGACCTGATGTCCAACACCTTATAGGTGTTCCCCAGGTAAGCTCTTCAAAAAATCCATTACTCTCGTTATGTGTTCAATCAGTCTTTCGCATATTTACTTCGTTATTTGTAGTTATGAAATTATTGTAAACACCCGGAGAACAAATGTATGAAATATTGTCGTCTTAGTATTTTGATTTTTAACTTCCACCAGAAGGATTTTATCATAACTACGAGACCTTTAAACCTCGAACATGTGGGGATGGGGTTAGGATATAGTCAGGTGGTGGTTGAAGATGATGGTGGAGAGGTGGTAATTGAGTGACCTTAATGTATGGCTTTACGAGGTTTGCTTATCAACATTTGTGAAGTGGTGAAGATAATGTGATGATGATGATGATGGTAATACCCTTATTGATAACAATTAATATCAATGATTCCATGAAATAAATCAAATTGTTATTCATTTATTATTTTTTACACGCAATATGGCATGGAATGCATCCAATTGAAATGATGGCGATGTTTAAAAAACTATTGCTGGTAACTCAACTAAATTTTGACATATATGCAAATCCTACACTAGATTAGGATATCTTATAATTTCTTCTCAGTCTAGAATAATTAGATATTACAATTGCTAATTTGTAGCTATGATGACTAATAAAAACATCGGTTACAAAACTTGGCGTGTAACATTTGTTTTGGGTAACATATACCTGTATAGTCCAGGCTAAAGATGTGGCTTGAGCTGGTTTTAGATATTCACACTAATTGTCCAAAGAATCGGTAACCAACAAATTTTATTGTCGCCGGCCTTTCAAAACCAAACCAAGATGCAAGAAAAGTCTATGATCAAAATTATTGACTTATTTCTTCAGGTAACGAAGTAACAAAGTTTTCGTAATTAAGGATATCATTTACAATAATTGGACTGTTAATTGCCGGAATGTGATGAGTCATATATGACTTACAAATAGCTTTAATCTTTACAAGCTGAACCGAAAACAAAACCTAAATAGCAGATGGACGGACAGCAATACTTAATAGCCACAATTCATGACTATGGTATCAAAAAATCTATGATTGATTTCGCTCGGTATTTCTTAAACATAGGTGCCTGTTCCCTTAAGAGGTGTGTGGTCGATTCCTAACCATATGAATATGAATAATTAGAACAAAAATATTACGTTCTATTCGCAGGTTTATTTTTTTCCTGTGAAAACAGTAATACAGCATTTGTCTTAGAAGCAATTTTTCATTTAATACACATCGGATCCACTTTATATCATAGCATTTACGCGTTTTTTCTCTTGTATTTCAACACTTCAGGGGTGCAAGAATTTTATGATGATTTGAAAAGAGAGCATGCATTGAAAAAAGGTTAAGAACCACTGATCGCTATGAGTGTTCATGAAATAAAATAAGACATTGGTTCCTTAATGCTGTTATGATTCAATAAAAGGGAATATTCAGTGAAATACATTAATCATCGCATTTCTTTGAGTGCTATTGGTAATTTCTCTTGTCCTCACATTCGAACCATCAAACGATGTCTTGGTTGTTTAAACGTCGGCCACCTTTCAGGGCAAGAAGGGCATGAACTCTCCAAGTCAGGTCTGGCGAGGCGACACCGGTTTTGTTGCTCGGTGTACATAAAATATTTTATGGCTTTGATATGACGATGAAAATTTAATGTGTGCACGGCAACGTTATTCATACTAGATTGATACTATAGTCAATTCTTTTTAGTGAGGCAGATTTGCACCGACTCGCAGGGGTCCCCTTTTAGCTCAGAAATGTTTCCTGATCGCTGATTGGTTGGACAAGATCATTCTAACCAATCAGATAGCAGGAAACATTTCTGAGCTAAAAGGGCACCGCTGCGAGTCAAATGCAAATGCGCCTCATTAAGAAAAATTGAGTATAGTTCGTCTTAAAATTTTAATTTTCGATGGTTTTATGAATATTCTGTTAAGAGCCGTTCACAGTGTAATATTCATCGAGAAAAAGATGATTATATATATTTACTAAAGCTAATTACAAGAGAGGGTTCAAGTGGCATTGGTTATAAGATATTGATCGAACTATGATAAATGTATCTTTTAAAGAAAGAATTGAAGATGACTAGACCAATTTGTATTTTACAGTTTAGAAATTTTATTTCTTACACATTTATGCAAAATAATAAGAAAAAAGTATAAACCGGCCTGTATCTCAGAAAATGATTCTGCCAGTTTTAAAATAAATTAGTATACAATTCGTTGATAAGAGGGAACGAAAAGTGGACTGCGAGCTTTACATAATTTTCTTTTACTGGAGATTAGTGTCGGAGAGAGAGAGAAAATCTAAGTATGACTTGGGATTCGGAACTAATCGAATTTCAATTTGCTGGATGTGCATCAAAGTCACAAGACGTCAGTGTTAATCAACTGAATTCTCAGGAATGTTTGCCAAAAATGAAACTCTTGGGATTTAAAATACTGAAGTGATGATAATTGATAGCTGAAAACGGATGCAAGAGTGAAGAAATTTATAATGAATCTTAAGATTAAGGATTAGGTTTACTACAGAAAAAAAAGTACTGAAAGATGTGTTAACGTGTGCCAAATAGGTTTGGAGCCAGTAAAGGGATCTGATCACAATTTAGCTTACATTATTGATAAAATAGTTGATTCGAGTAACGAGATAGATTTAAGAATATTTAGAAAAATATCCACAAAGCATAAATTGTGTTGTATTTAGAACTATGCGCTACTGGGATAACTTAATTGTGGATGGTCATTAGATTGTTTTGCGCAATGTAGTTTGATTTATGTGATGTGTCTGATGATAATTTTTGGTAAAAAAAAAAGAATGAAGAAATGACTGTGTAGGTTGTGTATTTATTGAGCAAATTTTGAAGTGTGAGTAAATTGAAAGTATTTACAAAAGTTAGAAAATGTATGTATGGCGTAAATTTAGCTAATTCCTTGGGTGAAATAAATTGGGAATACTGTGCATTGGATGGGTTAATTTTTTTAGTGACATTTCGATTGGGCAAGATTTGTGCGTACAAGCATGGACAATTATGAGGACTAATCAAATGTAAAAGGTCTGGAAATGTTGAAATTATCACATCGTGGATTCATAATTGCGAAAATAAACAAAGTAGGGATGTTGGTTGTTATGGGGAAGCTTCAAAATAGGGATGCTACTGGGATAATTGTTGTAGGGAGACAGTCCAGCTGTATTAAAGAAAAAGTATAAGAAAAAGGGTCGATACTTTATGACTTTTGTAAGTGTCAAGGATGATTCTTGTACATAATAAGATGGGTGAATCGAATTCCAGTATGTGTATTGTGACGGTGGTAGGAGAAAGGTTGTGACTCAAAAGGCAGGTTGAAAGCAACTGAGTGAGTTTATTAAAGAACACTCTCCTTTATATACAAAATCTCAAAGCAACACGAATTTTCATGTTCAAATATCGACACTGTTACAGAGGAGAAAAGCAGACATGATTTTTCAGGTTCTTTTTAGTGCGAGGGGAGAGCGAAGATACAAGCACAAAATGAACTATGTACGATCGTGTGACACACGGTTGGTACAGTATACATACCTACCTCATTCATTTCAGGTCTCTTTTGCTGAACCATACCTTTCTCTCAATTTCTTTGACTTCTACAGTATAATAACCCTTCTTCCATTTTACATTTCCAACGTTTCTATATGGCTTAATCATTGAGAAACATTGATGCAATGTTTTATTTATGCTAAACATTTTACTTATTACTCAATAGAACAATTTATTTGAATAGTTCAAAAAAAATGTTTTTCATACACTTTTGTCATCCACAAAACTCTTTGATCGAGAGTTATACGAAGCATTTATTGTCATGGAAGATTCATGTTCAGTAGTTCATCTGCTTTACCACTGAATAAATTAGTGATGTAATACTGCTTTTCTTGGTTCGGCTAATGGATCCTCTTCTGTAAGTGGGAAACTGATTTTGACCAAGCACCATCGTATTGTACCTCTTTTTAGAAAAGTATATATACTGTATATATATATTTATATATATATATATGTATATATATATATATATATATATATATATATATATATATATATATTTATATATATATATATGTATATATATATATATATATATATACACACACACACACACATATATATATATATATATATATATATATATATATATATATATATATATATATATATATACTTACATATATTTTACTAGTGTCTTTTACTACCACTATGCATATATATATATATATATATATATATATATATGTATATATATATATACATATATATATATATATATATATATATATATATATATATATATATATATACACAGTGTATATATATATATATATATATATACGCATATACATATACATATATTAAGTAAGATATATCCGATCAGGGAAGTGGGATAACATTAAGTCTGGTTAGATTTTGGATGGATAACTGTCAATATCCAATCAGTGTGTATGTAAACCCGCTGTGCGTTTACTGTTCAGGGCATGGGGCTAAACAACTCAATTTAGCGTCTGATTGCCCATAAATGGAAGAGTAACCGCTTTTTAAGCGAAAGGGTGCATTTTCTCAATCTTCCTAAGGTAAGTTCCTACTCAGGGATCCATATTATCGATAGGAATTGTAGGACATCAAGGAATCCCTTGAAAGAAATATGCGCTCTTTTTTTATTTCTTCATATATTTTTGATAAGGAAGAGAGCTGCAGTCTTATTTAGAACTATAAGAAATACAAATGTTAGAAAATAATATTAGTTAGAAATGAAGAAAAACATTGATTGATAACACTGAATAGAATTCGTCCTATTGGGAAGGTGAACGAACTTGTTACGAAACTCTAAATCGAGAAGGACAGTTTCATCCTAATTGATCGTTTACGACCATCTCTTCCTTTTCAAGTTCGGGTGAAGTTGATACAAATGATGTACACCTGCTCGGTTCCGAGTCGCCTCAGTCTCCTGTGGGTGGAGTCTCTATACATTTAAGTTCTAAATTGCCAAGACATTGCGGTTCTGTGCGTAGTGTACCTAAAAGTAAGCTTCTTTTCCATGTTTTATATGTAGAAAACCCAGATGGTTTTATTAGCCGTTAGAAGGCTGCTTCCGGTTTTACATAATTTTCTTCTCCTTTAAACAAATGTGATGAAGCGTTAATGTTCCTGTGAGATGTTATAGCTTTGGAACGGAAGTTGCTGATATGTGCTATTTTTAATATTTTGCTATTATGCCAAACCGTCTTGCATTATAATTATGTATGATTTACGTAAGTTATTTAAAACTGGCATTTTAGTTAATTTTTGTTTGTTTTTCTTTTGGATTTGATAACAAAACGCAAGAAGTAATGCAAATGACAGAATGAGGAAGAGGACATGATGTTAAGAAACCATTTAATATCCATAATGATTTTCTCTACTAAAGTTCAGGTGGTGCTGCTGTTGAAAACTTTATTCTTAGTTTGACCCCTCACCTTAGGGTATTTCATGTCCTCAGAAGCTTGAGGTTATTGATGAAAGGATTTAGAATTTACCGACGTCCAAGTAGTTTTCAGAGATAATTTTATTTCTGAATTATTTCCTCAGGATTTGACCTTTAGTGACAAAAGCTGCATGTGAATGGTAAATTATAATCACATTCCAAATATGGATACAAACATAATATCTCTCTCTCTCTCTCTCTCTCTCTCTCTCTCTCTCTCTCTCTCTCTCTCTCTCTCTCTCTCTCTCTCTCTGCACATGTTTCACCTATATCGTTCAGATAGAAAGTTTATTTCGCAAGAAAATTAGATGAATTATTGAGAATAAAGTTATTATTGAATGGACATCTACAGATAAATACAACCTCATTCGGGATTCAATAGTTTTTTTGCCTGTCGACCGATAGATATTTTTTCAGCGTTCTTCTGACATGTCTGTTTCCCCTGAAGTTATCTGACGAGTGGTATAATATCAAAGAGGTGATTTAGATTACCATCCGAGTTCAGATCCACCAACAGATTTCCCTGATATTTTTCCACATGAGGTCGCAAAAACTGATCAGCATAATTGATATATATTACAGTGAATCCACAAATTCATTTCCATGGAGGCTATTTTTTCAGGTTTTCTGCAGACTAGGACTGCTCAAGGTCAACGGCAGCAAATAGTTATCCTTTATGGAGGCTGGTATGTCCAAGATATATATATCTATAAATACATATATATATATATAATATATATATATATATATATATATATATAATATATATATATATATATATATATATATATATATATGAATATTTGTATACATATATTATATAATATATATATAAAACTATACATTTATATATAAATATATATATATATACATATATATACATATATATACATATATATGTATATATATATATATATATATATATACATATTTATATATGTATGTTTATAAATATATAAATATATATATATATATACACATATTTATATATGTATGTTTATAAATATATATATATATATATATATATATAAAGATATATATATATATATACTGTATATATATATATATATATATATATATATACTGTATATATATATATATATATATATATAAATATATATATAGATTTTATATATTTATAGATATAGATATAGATATATATATATATATATATATATATATATATAGACATATATATAGACATATATATAAATATATATATATAGATATATATATATATATATATATATATATATATATATATATATATATATATATAGATATAGATATAGATATAAATATATATAGATATATGTTTATATATATACATATAGATAGATATATATAGATATATATATATATATATATATATATATATATATATATGTATATATATATGTATATATATATATTTATATTTATATTATCGTTTTTTTGGTCGATGTTCCTGTGTCTTCAGAATACTTGTTAGCCTTTTTAAAAATGTTTTTCTTCCAATAAATTTATCTATGTTTTTTTTTTTTACATATTGCGGTTAGATGATCAATTAATGAAATGCTCTACGTATGTATACCTTCAGGTAATTGCTCAAATTTGTTATGTAAGTAATCTTTAACTAAAATAATTAATTTACTGTCAATCATGCCTATATAATTTGGTAAAAATAAAGTTTGATTATACTTATTAAACATGCATAGATATGAGTAAATGCATCTTTAGTATTTTTCAGATTTTACTTTTTATTTGATTCTCCATAAGGCACAAAATTTTTACAATTGTAATTTTTATTTCTGTTAAGTTTCTTAACTTATTTGTTGCCATTATAAAACATGTGATGTCTGTATTTATAAAGTAGTTGGCCATTCAATGATACTATGAACTAAAAACTCTGACGCATATGAAGGATTCGTTCTTCAATTACTTGTAATTAAAACCGAAGATCCCATTAGGGGCATCATTTCCTCACTTATTTTTAACAGTCAACAGTTCAAGACTCTATAAGATTTTCAAGTCAATAAGGGACAGGACGTGAAAATATTTTCAATGACGATAGATTTCAAGGTAATATGGAAACAAATTGTAGCCGTACAAAATTCAATAGAATTATTTAGGTGATATAAAATACATTCAGATTATGTTATATGACATCAAACTTAAAACAAAATTGTGTTCAGAAAATCTAAAAACAAAAAATTGTGTTCAGAAAATCTATAAACAGGAGCCGAACACTAATGCCGTAGCCTAAATATATTGCAATATATTTGTATCGTACTATATAGTTGCAGTAAAATTTGATTTGTTTTTATGAGGTTTTATAACTCATGAGTTCATCTTAAAAAAATGTTCTATCTGCATTATTTTTTCTTGTCTTTTATATCTTAAAAATATTAAAAGACCAAAAGCATAAGCTGTTTGGAATTACTGGGATTTTGAGCATGCTTTTGTATCCCATTTTTGTAAGAAAATACGTTTCAGAAATGTCCATATTCGTAATTATTATTAATGTATATTATACCCTAAGTATAACTTCTAATTATATTTGTGTCATTCACTAATGAGATAATTGAACCTATTGAATAAAACATAAGAGAAGTATTTCTAAGAAGTGATGGAGACAATAAAAGAAGAAAGAGTAACTTAAACTGATGAATATGCTGTTTACGAGCTTCAAAGAGTTTCGGATTTCCCTTAAGGGTAATATATGATCCCGAAGTGACACCGAGAACAGTTCCAGTTAATTTTTTTTTCTAATTATGGATATTTCGTATATTGCGAGAACTATAAAGAACAATATTAAAGAAAAACTTTCGTTTTATAGCTTCTCTTTGAATAACTATTGACGCACAGTACATTCTGAAGAATACTTTAAAGTATTGCGAAAAATCTTTGGTTTTGTGTTTAAAGATGTCAAAAAATAAACTACTTACAAATCCACGGAAAAAAATTCATGAACTTCTGTTTTATATGGATGAGTAAAGATATACAGTACTCAGGTTAATAGGTTGGTCAATGTACTAGTACCCGCTGAGATACCACCGGTAGAGTCTTATTCGGTCCTTTGACTGTCCAAAAAGCTCTACATTGGATCCTTTTCTAGTTACGGCTCATTTTTCCACTGTTTCACATACAGAGAATAGTCTGGCTTGTTTTGTACACATTCCCCCCTTTCCTCATACACATGACAAAGAGAAAATATAAAAAAGTCTTCTTCACTGCAGTGGTTAACTATTGCACTAATTGT